>NC_068939.1:56685043-56928593 GCF_016801865.2 Culex pipiens pallens
TCCCCGGGAATCCTCCTCCGCCTTCGTTACGCTCCGCGGAACACCTAACGCGTTCTCAAGTATACACTTGCCCCTCTCGGGCTCCTTCGCCACGCCACGCTGCACAATGTGATACGTAAACGTCAATTTCGGGCCGGGCTAGTCTCCCACGGGCATCATCTGTCGAAGTTGACCGATTTTCCTGCGACCGTACGTCTTCTTCTGGGTCGCTTTCGTTGACCCGGTCGCGCAACGGTCACCCGGAAGCACCTGAGTGTGCAATCCCTCTGAGCTGTAATTACTTCCTACGGGTTTGATCAGCGATTTCCCCGGGCTGGGTTTGCAACTCTGTGTTCGCGGCCTAGTCAACGCCGAATCGGATCGCGTACGATCTGTTTTCATCGCATGCGGCACGGACTGGCAAAACACTCAATTTTCCCCGCAATCTCACGTGGGCTCGGCACCTAATTGAAATCGAAGGTACAATTAGTGCGTAGCTTGCGCGAGCACCTCATCAATTGCTGGTTATCGGGAAGCTCCGGTAGGGGTGGCCGAGTTGCGATGACAGCTGTTGCGATGATCTTGGTTTGCATATTGCTTTGGTAAACGGTTTGAAGACTGCAGATCATCGATCAATGCAGTGTAGAACTTGGTTGTTTGTCTATGAGACTCGCTGGATTGTAGACAGTTGAAATCTGGATTCTGAGCCACTAGAGGATGTCTTAAGCTAGTCGGAAGTTCGGCATCCACCCTACCTGATGCAACCATCGATGTTCAATCAGGCAAAAACCAAGCTCTACATCGTTCACAACGCTGTAAAATCTGGCAAATCAACATCTTGAGCCGCGCACTGATGAATGAACACACTCTGCACACAGCGCGAGCAAAAACTCGCTCGGAAACTAGTTGTAGGCCGTGTGTACAACATCATCTACATCGCTCGCCGGTACTCTACCCGTGACGTACACGTTCGCGGATGTCTCGAGCTGGCAAAATTCATGCTCGTGCTCACATCGATGACGCCGACACCGTCGGCGTCTCAGCTGTGGAAGCATCAACGGCAGCAAGAAGAAGATAATTTATAGCAATTAAGTTTTACGCGTTTAGGAAGAAACTGTTTTAGCTCGCGAGCGCGCGCGACCGCTGAGGTTTCAATATCTGCAAACAAAACGACCTCCATCATCATCCATCTGCCCCCTGACGTGGCGGCTGCGGCGACGGATGTGGCGTTCCGAGACCGGCGGCGGCAGTGAGATAAAACAAAGCACACGCTAAGGTTAAGGTCAAACATAACCTTACTTTTTTTTCGCGCGCGCAGCGCTCGCGTCCCCCGGAGAAGTCCGTCCGGATTAGGGGCGCGGGCATCCATCGGAACCTGTGTTGGTTTTTTTTCTTGCGCCTCTCTCCGTACTACCTTTCTACCCGGTAAATAGACAATTAATTACGGATTGTTGTCACGTCAGGTGCTGCAGCAACAATGCCACAATGTGTACCCCCATCCATCTACCAACCGGTCGGTGAAGTGCCCTCGTGGGTCATGTCGGGCCATCATCTTAGCAGCGCTGTGGTGTGGTGTACCCCGTTAATCACAACAGAATAGACCCCGTCCACGGCAAGTTCTCTCCGCGCATAGAAAGTGCTTCCCTATTCTCCTTTTGATTAGTTTTTCAAAAAAACATCCACAATGGGCTTTGTTTTCGCGCCGTCGCTCTCCCGGAGTTGTCAAACCGTTGCGTTGTGTAGTGTGGGGGCGGAACCACACCTGAAAAGTGCAAACGTCACTCCAAACAGCCCATCCATCCATCGCCGTTCGTCAAGCGAGCGAGAGCGCGCGCGAGCGCTTTCCTCTGCCGCGGTGGTGTGTACAATAGGGTGACTCTTCAAGGGTTCCTTGGTCATCTCCGGACGCGCGGCTGGCAAGCTGCTGTCAGTCAGAAATCTGTCAAGTGTCCGTGCGGGGTTGGGAACTCGTTGGAGGTTTTGTGCTGTATAGCGAGAACAATGTTTTTTGTTGACTTTGGGACTTTTTGTTTGGGACGGGAATTGATGCGCAGCGATTTTTTTTGTGAGCTCGGACAGGTGGTTTAGGGCTGATGTGTATGAGATTTGTTTGGGGTTTGATGAAAGCTAGCAACAACCAGTTTGAAGGTTTATGAAATCGTGTTCGCTAATGATTCGTTCAGCTTTGAGTGAAACAGGTATTAGACTATGACAAACAAACTTGCACTTTTTCGTGTTTGACAGTTTGCCAAACTCGCAAACAAGGCAAAATGTATGCAGGTTAGATTGGCAAACTGTCAAAAAGTGTGAGTTTGTTTGTTTGTTTGTTGTAGTCTAATATCCCTTGAGTGATCAGTACTCATGTAATTTTAAATTCAAATTCCGTAATTTCTAAAATTTAATAATTCTGAATCACACGATTTTTACGGTTTTAATTTTTTTTTCAAATCATTTAAAAGAAAAAAAAAACAAAATGACAAAGAAGCTTTCCCAACCCAAAAACGAATTAATCATTAAACAGGCTCGCCCGACAACGACAGTTTTCGTGGAAAATTTACGACCAACTAATCAACTTCTTCACAACTTCGACGTAACGATGACAATCTTTTTTTTCCCGAATCCAACTAACGCTAAAAAATGCATCGATATGCAGCAGTTGCATCGCGTCCCCCAAGTGGTCATGCTAGATTTGTCAAGCGTAAAATATGCATACGCTTGGAGGAAGAGAGTCGTCCCAGGTTACGACGTGAACCCCAGGAATGACGAAACGGAAGAAGCGGTTTCGAGCTTTTCCGATCGAGGGGAAAAAGTTTCACAGTTCGACGACGATTGATCGACCAACTTCGAGGAAGAGTGGTGGCGGGGAGCGGGCCGTAAACCGAACAACTTGAGAAGTGACTTTAATTTCTTATAGCTCCGCTTAATTGCTCGAAATTAATTCAAAACTTTTTTTTACTTCTTTTGCGGTTTTTGACGGCTGCTCGACGTAGTGGTTTTTGTGTAGCTTGCGTTTATTTTTAATAAAGTGGTTTTTCTCGAGTTGCGGAATGCAGGAACATCTTTTGCGGTCATATTTTTTTCTCATAATTTAATAACTTTTAATTGAATTGTGTGTGTTCTTCGAGTATGGTTTCATCTGACAAGAGGAGGGGGAAAAAGGCGCGAACGGTTCCATCCGTCATGATATGCTGTAGTGAAATGTGCGCCGTTTTTTTGTTTTGTTTCTTCATCTGATCCATTGTTTAACGAGCATAATTGGAACGTGCATAATTGTTTAGTTGGGGAATGAGAATGTTGAGGCCATAAATTGTTGCACTACCTTGCTGTTGTAACTTTGGCTGAGGCAATAAAAGGGACATCGAGCTTTGAAATATTTTAAAAGCTTCATGCTTAGGCTTTTAGTATCGTAAATGGGTTGACTTAGTTAATTCATTTCATATACTATATAGTTGCTCCATATAATACTAAGATAAAGGTTAAACATGTTTTAGATATTTTCTGTTAAATTGACTGTTAAATTTCTATTTAAATTTTCATTATTCATTACAAAGCTCTAATGAATTTTGTTTGGAATAAATATTTGACAGAAAATGAACAAAAGGCAAATCTTTTAGCAAAAATTGAAAAAAAGTTCAGAATTCCGCAGTAAAATATCAAAGAGTAAAATTTGAGAAAATTCAGCCAACATATTTCATAAGTTTGTTAGAAAAACAATTAAAAAAATCAATTTGTGTGAATTTGCCAAAAATCTCAATAAAATGGTTTAATATTAAAAACTTGAAATAAATACGGAAAACATAAAAGAATTCTATGAAAATGGGACAACATTCATGTTTTTTGTTTTTATCATTTGGGTAAAACTTTGTGTGCACCTTTATATGACCAAAGAAGTCATTGTGCATCATTAGTTCAACATTTACCCATTGATACTCAAAGGTGAAGTTTGTTTGGAAAAAAATAAAAAAATGTATGAAAAACGCAATTTTCTTACGCTATTGCATCCAAATATTCTCATCTCATTTTCATTCAAAATTTAATGCCCTGCAACTTTGTAGAACTTACCAAAGCTGTAAAACTCGATCCCGAAAAGTTATTGGCGATTTAAAAAAGTATTTTTTTTAATGAAAAACATTTTTTTCACCAACGTTACGATCGGGTATCAATAGTTTAATATCGAACAATTTCGCTAAAAATTGGTACTAATGCTTAAAATTACCCAATTAAACATCCGCTTGTGGAACAGGGCTTTTTTTCTGGGCACCCTACTGTCCATCAAAATATTGAAATTAAAATATTAACAAATCTGTATCTTGAGAGCAGATTTTTTAAATGTAATTTTAATGATTGATTTAATGTCTTCAATATAGTTGACTTCTCATTAAAAATAAAAACTCAAAAAAATAACATTG
Source organism: Culex pipiens pallens (assembly GCF_016801865.2). Lineage (NCBI taxonomy): Eukaryota > Metazoa > Arthropoda > Insecta > Diptera > Culicidae > Culex > Culex pipiens. The sequence goes on from NC_068939.1 coordinate 56,689,432, forward strand.
TCTTTCAAATTCGACTTTTCAAACAAAAAAATAATAATTCGACTTTTCACACACAAAATTGGAGTGCACAATAAATAATTTTAAAAAAATCTTATTTATAGATATGTTTCAGATAATAAAAATGCCTTCTTTTGAGTGTTGGCACCAAATGGTCAAAAAACTAATTTTTCTAAAAAACATGATTTTTGAAAAAACGTGTAAAAAACTTCGAAAAAATCATTTTATTGTTTTAAGATGTAAAATGAAGAGGCAATGGGTCTCTACTGTAAACTATATTGTATCGATCCCAAGCCTGTATCTCGTCAGCATGTGGTTAAATAATGCTATGTTATAGAAAGTATAGAAAACATTTAAAACTTATTTAATATATTATAATTATGCATTTATGTAATGTTAACAAAATAGATTAGCTTTTAAAAACCAGCTTAATTTTGTTTTTAATATGAATATTTTATGTTTTAAATATATTTCAAACCAAACTTGTTTAATTTTGAACACAATTATTCATAATTTAGTTAAAATTGCTGTAATTTACAGAAAAAAAAATAATTTTGATGAATAAGAAACATTTTGCTTAAGATTTTCTCAAAATGTTGAAGGGAGATGGAGTTACACTAATATTTGGAAATATATTAGCTGGTTTCAAATATTTTTTACAAGTTAAAAAAAAAACGTTTGTTATACATTGAGAGAGCTATGTGCGATACAGAAAAGTGGATTAAGTGTCCCCACCCTCCCCTACTGGTTGTAGGCGCTTTGTGATGCATTTAAAAATTGTATTTTTTGCCTATTCTTGGTTTTAAAATGATCTGATTCTTCAAACTGCTACTAGTACAATCCCTCCTACCTCTCAATCCCTGACTGACTTCAACACTGGCTGGTTCTGCGCGGTAATATTTTATTCTGCATAAAATATTTAGCTTCTGGGCTCATGTTTTCTTTCTCACCACGCGGAGGAAACCCTCCAAAACCCCTCCCCTTCCCACAGCCGAGGGAGTCTCAAATGCTGTGCCCCCCCCCCCGGAGAAACAACATGTTGATCAATGTTTTACTGACGTTTTATGCTGATGTCCGTTTTGTTTCGCGGGGTTGGGGCGCAGCAAACAGAACAAAAAAAAAAACCCTCTGCTGGTAATGTTTCCCCCCGAGTTTTGGCTTCCGTGCTCCCCGGTTAACTGCGGACCCTTCTCAAAAGTTTCGCAGATTTATTTTGGCGCAACATTTATCGTGAAACCGCTTCTGGCGCTGACTGGCTCTGGTTGGGGGAAGATAACGAAGCGTACACCGTGGAATATTTGGCAAAATTGATGGGTCACCATTACCACCTTATTTTAATTTAATAAGTCAACTGGAGCACTTCTTAAACTAGAAAGGTTATGAAAACAAAAAATTGTTGTTTTGAACATTGAAGAGAATACTTATATTTTGTCAGCAGTCTCCGTACTATTCAAATCGTGCTAACAAAGGTAGACACTTATCTAATCTGTATCAATTAAATCCGTTGCAAAGCTCGATTATTATAGCACTTGACGTATGTATCCAACTTGCAAAGGCTCGATAAATGAACGACTTGGGCTGAAAAATTCCAATGTTGTAACACGTTTTTTTTGTCATTGTATTACAATCAAATGTCAATTTCTATTTTTGAACTAAAGAAACCACGAAATTTTACATTTCGAAGACATGCTCTTCGCCTGACCTCTTTTCAACGGCGCCGGCTGACATTGTCGTTTGAACTTCCCAAAAAAATGGGGGGTTTTGAGAGCAGACGCACGTGGGCGTAACGTGTGCAGCAGCAGCACCCCCTTTTTCCACAGAAGACTTGAGCAGAACCAACCAAAGTTTCTCAGCCCTCAGCCCTGGCGTCTGTAATGTTGTCGTTCTTTTTTTTTTGCGTGGGTCTCTCTCTCTCGTGTACCACTATATTATTCGGCATGTTCCTAGAATTGCGTGACTGTCATCGTGTGACGACTGATTATAATCGCGACCAGGCTGACTGACTGACTGGCTTGGGCGTTAGAGTGACCCAACATTTCTTTTGAAAATTTCCTTGTTGTTGGTTTATGAGCTTCAAGACTTGTTTTTAATTTTTTATTAGTAAATAATTTTTGATGGAGTCATAAAAAAATCAATTTGGACCACCCTAGCCGTCACCTCCCCCAAACTGTGGAATGTGCGCCCTGTTGTCTTTGCTGGTGAGTGTGTAGCAACATTAACCAGCAGTGTGGTGCTCGAAACAAAAATGTCAAAGCGAAGGGGGTGGCTTCAAAATGATGAATTAGATGGTGGCTCCAAGCAGCACCGGGTTGCCCCGTCATTCACCCAAAGATGGCAACGATGGAGGTCGTCACAAAAAATGGGCTGAGAAGTAGAGGTGAAGTTTGACAAAAAAAAACATGACAGGTCAAAAAGTTAATTTGTTGAAGGTTTTTGAAATTTTGACAGCTTTAGTTAATTTTTATTACAATTTTTCTTTTGATTAATTTATACATAGAAAAAAAAATTTTATTTTGGAAGGTTGAAATTTGGGTTGGTTAAATATAACCAATTTTTTTTAGAAATTTTACCTAAAAAATGTGTAAAATTGTGATCCTAATGAAAATTCATCCAAAACTGATGAATATTCACAAATTCCTGATGTAATATTTCACATTTTTTATAATTCAAAATGTTTCACCAATCCCTGATGAATATTACCATCATTATTTTTCTGTGTAGTGACTTACATACACAGCAAAAAATCCGATGGTAAAATCGCATGCAAAAGCATGCACATCACCTTCGTCAAAATAAACACTTAATATTACACACTGCATGTACATTTTTTGTAAACACAAAAAAAAGTTGCAACCGACGGGATTCAAACCCAGCACCAACAGTAAGGACTGGCGCTTTAGCCCACTCGGCCATCAGACCGATGAATAACTGTAAGGATAAACGCATATATGAGCTTGACATTTCGGTCAAGTAGGTTTCCCATACTGATGGACTACATATTTCAGGGTGTAAAATCACATAAAATTGCATAAAATAATGCAAAATTTATTTTACACCCAGGCCTTTTACACGCAGCTGGATTACTACTTTTTTAGCTGTGTACCTTGAAAATAAATTATCAAAAATTTGGTCGAAAACAGCATTATTTTGCGAGATTCGTACGAGGCTCAGTGACAAAATCTAATATCTGGAAAACTAGGTGTAAATTAGGGTGATGATAGAAAAAAGTCGTCCTCAGGGATTCCTCAAGCAAAAATAGGTAACTTTGAAAACTTACAGTAAAATCGGTTAAAGTTTAAGCACTGAACTGGGTACTGAAAATTTGGTTGGTTGAATATTACCTCTTTTTTGGGTAATATTACTCAAAAAATGTGTAAAAATGTGAACCTGATAAAATGATGAAAATTCACCAATACCTGATGCAATATTTCACTTTTTTTTACACAAAATCTGTCCTAATTTCCTGATGAATATTACCAACATTTTTTTCTGTGTATAAATCTTTAAAATTGCTGAGAATAAATCTATTCACACAAAACCGTCTTGTTTAAATCGCTAATAATTCAGATCGTTTTGCGGACTTCAACAATGTGAACCTGATGAATATTCATCAAAAACTGATGAAAATTCATCATTTTCTGGGGTAAAATTAATCATTTTTTTGCCACTAAATCTGTCACCATTTCCTGATAAATATGACCATCATTTTCTTTTCTGTGTGGTTTAGTTCAAAATAGGCACGGTAACTTGTTTTTCCCTAAAGAATCGAGCCAGAGTATATCTCTTAAGATTTTCAAAAAATTTCATTTTTTTGTCACCCTAGTGTAGATCCTTCATTGTTTACACGGAGAAAAATGAGTTCCGAAAATCGTGAACAAGCACGAAAAATGGAAACAACGCACAATGTGTTTAAATTCCATGTTAGAAGATGCCAAGTTTAGAACCCAGAACACAAGGACATAACACTGATGAAGTCTGCAAGTATGAAGTAGACGAAAGAAGTACCTATCTGTCAAGATATTAAAATATATAGTGGAATTAAATGGAACAAGTCTAGACTTTTTTTTGATTAGGTCCTATAAACAAATGTAAACATTGAGTGTATCCCGCTTACTCCGATGGGCTTTGACATATGGTGTGAAAGGGTTACACTCAATGCAACGGACCTAATCAAAAAAAAAGTCTAGAAGTCTTCTCTTTGTAGTCACATGATAGAAGTAGTTTGCGAGTTCAAGTCAAATTGTTGTTTATGTTTTCAACTTAGAGAAATGTGCAATTTTTTTGCGACAACGCATGCAGTCTTCAACATTACTCTATGAACAAATACCTACAGCGCTCGAACTGTGTCGAATAAATTTATCATTTTAATTGAAATATTATTAAAATTAGGCAAAAGTGCGATCCAGCTATGACACCAACCGCCGATCCAGTCACTCTCGCCCGATATTGGTAGCCATTTTAAAATTCATTATTTTATGCTAATACACGTCGTCAACGCCAGAGAGTTGACTGGATCTATGCGACTCGCGCGGTGATTGATGCTGTCGCAAATCTGCGTGGCCTCCCGCGCCATAACCTCAAATAAATTAGTCCTGGCCTGGCGCGTTTATTAAAATTGATTCGAGTTCCATCTGCGTGCGAACTCTCGGCCGCGCAAACCTCTTGAGACCTCTCGGGCAGGGAATTCTCCCACAGCAGCTGGGCCTGATTGGACGGGGCCTCGTTAGTGTCAATTTAGTGGCCCAGTCTTTGTTTTGGCTTCTGTGCTGGAGAAGATGAAAATCACTCTTAATCTGGGCCCCGCGACTTTGTCCCAAGTGTGTAAACAAAAACGGGTCCGGAGATTCGAGCGGTCAAACCGTGGAGCTGATGAATTTATGATGGTGCTCCGCGATTTAGTACGTCCAGGTCCAGATTTGGTCGACTACGGCCGGGCTGGGGACGCATAAATACAAATTAAAACTGATAAAGAGCGATTAATGAAACACTTCCGGCGCAGTAAATACGCGCTGCTGGTTGTGAAGTGGCCGCACACGATCGGAGATCTAGGGGGAAGCACTGGAACAGATTTCAGCGATTCACTGCATCAGCGTTTCTGGAAACGCGTGTTGTTGTTCTTAGAGATGTCATTGATTTCAACAGTTCGAAAACGAAGACACTGTTTCCAGATTGGTCAATGTGCGTCAACGTTTTCGTGACGTTTCAGCCGTTTTTGCGAGCAACATAATTACGACCGTGTCGCAGAGCACACATTGCAACATCGCTCGTCTCTTTCCCTCCCGTAGCTGTCACACGTGATTCCCCGTTTGTTTGCAGCGGTACGCTGCGTGTCGCGCAACACCAATAAAACACATAACCAAAACAAGCATGTCGCATCGCACTAACGTGTCGTCTCTTTCTCCTTCTTTCTCTCTCCCGCTCTCTCTCTCACAGGTGAAGATTTGGTTTCAGAACCGACGGTCAAAGTACAAGAAAATGATGAAGGCAGCGCAGGCACCGGGCGTCGGGGGAGGACTTCCATTGGGCGCGCCGAACCAGGGTGGTCACAGTCCGTCGCAGCATCAAAACATGCACCAAGGTGAGTGTCTCCTCCTATTCCGTGTAGCTGTTTGTTTGCTTGTAGTTGCACGCCACGGCAGAGTGTGCGTGCGTGTGGTGCAGTAGACGCGACAGATTCGGTGCTCCGCCGTTACCGCGCACCCTTCTCCGGTTCATTCCGGCGGCCGCATGCTCGTCTAGGATGGTCTTTAATAACTTTTATTGCCTGCCACGCCGCGCCGTCCGGCGCTTCCTGAAACGCCAGCCCTTGAACCGTGAATATCGATAGACTACTGTCTAAAATAGAAATAAATTAGGATATAATTAGGGGTTTGCGCGAAACCCGCGGAATAATGATCGGTTCTCGGGGGGATCACGTGCAGCTTGCCGGTCGGCCGGCAGTGGCATTTGTTTGCAGACGGACAGCTGCTGTTGACCACGCACTAACTCCCTGTTTTTTGTTCGGTTTGTTTCGTTTCCATTCCAGCACCCGGCGGAGGCTCCAGCAGTGGATCGCCGTCGCACTTTCTACCTCCCGGACACAGTCCCACGCCGTCGAGTACGCCGGTCTCGGAGCTGTCACCTGGTAAGTGTGCAAAACCAGCGTACCGCTAGGAAAGAACTGCTGTCAGCCCGCGTTACGAAGCTTTTCGCCAACACTGTTGACGTTTTCTGGAGGAGTTCTTTCCAAGCGGTTCTTGCCGAAATCCCACCATCCCATCTCCAATGAATGCGATGATCACTAATAGCGTTCTCACCTTTGACCTTACCGCTGATCGAATTCCAGGCCTCAGTCCGCCCTCGCAAGCGCCCTGGGAGCAGAAACCCCCGCCGCACTGGGTCGACCACAAACCGCCGCAGATGGCCCCGCAGACGAACCACGCACCCCCGCAGCCGACCCACGCGCCCCAGATGGGCGGTTACGTACCTCAGTACTGGTATCAACCGGAAACGAATCCATCACTATTAACGTAGGTATTTTTGCTGTGTGTAGTCCCTCTCTCTCCCTTTTTCAGGTGTATTTGTTTGTTTCGTGTGCTTTGGAAGGTTTTTATTTTAGCTTGTTCATTTTTTGTTGTGGGATGCTTTTCCTGTTTTGGGGTTCTTGGGAGATTTTTTTTTTGGGTGCCTGTTTCGTAACTCGTTACTCAGCGAAAAATTGAGAGACTCATACAACATCTGTGATAACCTTTTGCTGACCTGTGAAGAGTTTTGCGTAGATGCTACTGAAAAAAAATATTTGAAGCGGCAGCAAACAATACTTAGCTTTTTTTTGTTTATCACAGATATTTTAATCAAAATTATGTTATATCCTTAGATGGATGTCTTATTATTAATATTTTATTACCTTTTATCTAAATTTCTATTTGATCATCATCATTTTTTTCTTATTAATGAGCAATCTTCTGAAATTATTAGGTTGTAGTTGTGACTTTTGAGGATTTATACTATACAAGCCTTACCCGACAAACTTCGTTCTGCCTATTTTCCTTTGTTGACGTTTTTAGCTTGTTTGCTTATTCAGCCTCCTGTGATCAAAATTTGATTTTACGTAAATTTTCCCATACAATCTGCAGTTGCTCCGGAATCGGTCCCAGAGTGGCCAAAGTGGCATTTTTTTAGCATATAAACCTTCTTTGGGCTTACACGAACCTAACGCAACAAAAAGCGCCTCGATCCGACGTTCCGCGTTCAACTGATTCGCGTTCGAACAAAACCGGCGAAATTTTTTATATATATAGATTAATGTAATTTTATCGTGACCATATTTTTGAACGTTTACCATTTTTTATCAACTTTACTCTGGATTTTTTTTTGGATTCTTTCCAACATTAACATTAGGCTGGGTTATTGAAGACTTGAAAAGTGTGTTCATTGAATCTTCCCTAAAATGGAATGTTTCTCGATTTTCGGCAACATATTCTCATATTTGTTTTACTTTCAGCTCATTTTATCTTCTATGGACTTGAAACTTTTGATTTTGTTGTTATATCAAATTTATAACATTAATTGATCTTCTCTTTTGTGATTATTTTCTCATTTAAAATGATCGCCTAAAACAAGTGTTTCTAATTTTCTATATTTAATAGATGATTTTTATAGTTTATGATTTATTAAGATTTTATTTGAGTTTTTGTATTATTAAAATTTGAGCAGTAAAAAAAGTTTTAATTTTTTAATTGATCGTTATTCATGAGCTATCTTATGATACGTCTACTGTAGATTGACAAGGCGTATCAAAATATAGCACACAAATGACAGAATGTTAAGCAGTTCTTCTTCCGATTTCATACTTTTAAAATAGGGGGAGAGGGGGTAATATGCACCCCCTAAGGGAAAACTGTGATTTCTCAACCATTACGGCATTACTGTGGAAGAATTATGTTCGATGTTCTAAAACAACTATTATTCTTCGTCATCCATGTGAAAAAAGTCTTAAAAAACCTCCAAATTGTTCGAAAATATCAAATTCCTAAAAACATTTTTGATTCATTTCAAACAACCATGCGGGGCAATATGCACCGCAACATTGGGGCAAAATGCACTACAACAACGGGGCAAAATGCACCACAACATGGGGCAAAATGCACCGGGTAAAATCAGTTTTCACTAGTCACCACTAGATGACACCGCTGTTTTTACTAAGGAGCTTCACAGCGGTGCATTTTGCCCCGACCACGCTTTTTGCAAAAAAAATAATTAAAAATGCATTTTTTGATGTTTTTGGACTCATCTATCTACAGAATAATGAAGATTATGGCAAAAACTATTAACCTTAACACTTACAATATCAATAAATGCTTTTTAGATTGTCCAAAAATCATAATGAAAGTGCAAAGAAAATTAGATGAAAACACAACATTTTAAAGTTTTGCAAATAACTTGAGCTGTTTTTATATTGCGATGCTCAAATTTTTCCAGCATGGTTTAGCAATGTTAAGCTTCCAATTTTTATGGTTTTTCCCCGGAAAATTCTTCCAAATACCGAGAAAAGCAGGGGGTGCATTTTGCCCCGGGGGTGCATATTACCCCCTCTCCCCCTAAGTAGTCTTCACAACATTGATCTTACTTGTTCGTAGCTTTTTTTTTGACCAAATTTTCCCTGAAACCCGGTTATTGTTATTTTTCAACTATCGAAAATTTGGGTTTTCCCTTCCTATTTCACATCACAAGTCTCCACTAAATTTATCGGTTGGTCATACATAAATTGCTTCCAAATATTCGATAACTGTATCTTGAGAAGGAATTTTGTGATAAAGACACCAAGTCTTCGACGAAGTTGTAGGTATTCAGAAAAATGCTTTTCTCTAAAAATAACTTACCACATTAATTTTGTCTCTGAAAATTACAATACATCTTCCCAAAATCCGTAATTAAATTTCCAAGGTGATATTCCGAGCAAATATTTTGGGTAAATATCGAAAAATTACCCAAAAATTAACTATTTGATTGTTCAGTAGATTTTGAAAAATATTTTTTCAATAACAAAAACATAGTTTGAAACATTTGAGTTGATTAAAATTGTGATTGTGATTGTAAGATTTTTAAAATATATCAAGCAAAAAAAAATCTAAGTACACAGGTCGTATCGAGGTGCTCCGATTTGGATGAAACTTTCAGCGTTTGTTTGTCTATACACGAGAAGAATCATGCCAAATATAAGCCCTCTAAGACAAAGAGAAGAAGGGTAAAACGGGCTTTGAAGTTTGAGGTCCAAAAAACATAAAAAATCTTAAAATTGCTCGTATTTCCGTAAAACTTCATCAATTCCAACTCTCTTAGATGCATTCGGAAGGTCTTTTGAAGCACTTCAAAATGAGCCATAGACATTGGTTTGGACAGGATTGGTTCAACTTTTTTTCATAGCTTTTACAAATTACTGTTAAAAATGGATTTTTTTAAAACCTTAATATCTTTTTGCAACAGCCTCCAACACCCATACTCCTGTAGGTCAAAAGTTAGGGAATTTCATGGACTATAAGCCTACGGTAATAACTTTTTGGCCAATCGCAGTTTTCTCATAGTTTTTCGATTTTTCTATAACAAACATTTTACATGGTTAGTTTTTGCCCTGTAGGCTTCCATAGCGGCACTATTTGGGCTCAATTTTTACATATTCGGAATCCTCGCGGAAATTGCACGTAAGCTAGAAGTATTGGAGTTGTAAATTTGATTGAAAAAATAATAAATTAAAACATTTTTGAAAAAAAAAAAATAGATCCTATTTACCCTGTGATCAATACGTTAAATGCTATATCAAGTAGGCGAAAACCTGTTTTACCCCTAGTCCAACAAATTGTTAAAAAATATTTTAATTCATTCTAAATGGCATTTTTTCCAATCAAATTTAAAACTCCAATACTTCTAACTTATGTGGAATTTTCCGAGGATTCCGAATATGTCAAAATTAAGACAAAAAAAAGTGCCGCTATGGAAGCCTACAGAGCAAAAACTAACGTTGTAAAATGTTTGCTATAGAAAAATGGAAAAACTATGAGAAAACCTGCGATTGGCCAAAAAGTTAATACCGTAGGCTTATAGTCCATGAAATTCCATAACTTTTGACCTACAGGAGTATGGGTGTTGGAGGCTGTTGCAAAAAGATATTAAGGTTTAAAAAAAAATCCATTTTTAACAGTAATTTGCAAAAGCTATGAGAAAAAGTTGAACCAATCCTGGATGTCTATGGCTCATTTTGAAGTGCTTCAAAAGACCTTTCGAATGCATCTAAGAGAGTTGGAGTTGATTACGGAAATACGAGAAATTTTAAGTTTTATTTAGGCCGTTGCAAATATTAAAAAAAGTTTTTGTCCCTCGGCCCTGGCCGAGGTCAAGGGGGGGGCAAAAAAATAAAAAAATATAAAAATTTAAATAACAAGCCATAGTCTTCACATTTAAATGAAAAAAGTGTTTTAAAATGCATTTTACACTAGTTCAGTTGTTTTGCAATCATTAGTTTTCAAAAAATCTAAGATCTGACAATAACAAAAATTGTATCGAAAAAAAAGATTTTGCATCGAAAATTTTCAAAAAAACTTAAGATTTTTTAATAAACCCAAACATGCTAAAAATAATTTTAAACGCAGGAGAATGTATTTTAATTTGATTTCAGCTGGTTGCACTTGAATTTTCATTGAAATTTTGAAGTTTATTGTAAAAATATTTTTTTTGCCCCCTGATTTTTCACGCCAATTTTGAAGGGGGGGGCGACAAAAACTTTTAAAAATATTTGTACCAGCCTTATGTTTTTTGGACCTCAAACTTCAAAGCCCGTTTTACCCCACTTCCCTTCGTCGTAGAGGGCTCATATTTGGCATGAGTTCATCTCATGTATAGACAAACAAACGCTGAAAGTTTCATCCAAATCGGAGCACCTCGATACGACCTCTAGAACAAACCGAGCAATATTTACAAAAACAGCCTCTTAAGCTAGGCTCAAGTAACAGTAGATGAGTTTCAATGTTTTTTTTTTCAATTTCATCATGATTAAAAAATCTTTAGAAACTACGAAATGGGCAAAATTCTGCAATTTCTACAAAAATGCATTTTCGGCGAAATTGTTATTACGGCGATAGGGCATCAAGCAAAATCCATGATTTAAATAAAAATAAATAAAGAAATACAGCCCAGGTTCGATTATCTTAAGCGTCTATTATTCAAAAATTCTATTATCTGAAGTTCCGACTGTTCGAAGTTTGGATTATCCGAAGATTTGGATAATTGTTAAAGTGGAATGGTGAATTGCCTGTTACATAACCAAATAAATTGTCCTGATAGAATAACCCATATCATTAAGGTTATTATTTTATGTCAAATTTGAGCTCATTGACCCAAAGAACAAAAAAAGAAAACATTTGTTTCCATGATTCGATTATCCGAAGTCAAATTTAGACAAATTTTGGATAATCGAGTCTAGACTGTGTATCATGTATATCTAAGATGCGAAATTTATCATCAAGACGTGACATTTCTAAACCAAATTGAATTTAAATGTTCTCTTATTCTATATCTTACCTATTAGCTATTTCGAAGGAGATTTTTAACATTTGGTCGGAATTATGGTGAATTTAACCGAAATGTTACCAAGAAATTAAGGAAATGAATACAATTCCTTGTATAATGACAAGATTGACTCTAACTTTTCTAAAATTAACACCCATTTCTTAAAAAATATTAAACCCACTTTTCTTTCTCTTTTCATCCTTACAGAGTGTGGCCGGGGACCGTTTAACAAAACGAGAATGTAAATTATAATTTTAATTATACATAGTGTGTACTAGAGCAAAGTTTAGCTAGATACAGAGTTCGCAGCAGCAGCAGCCGTGGTAGTGCAGGGGAAATTGTAGGTGAGGAATTAAGACAAACAAACAAACAAAAAAGCTTAACAGTGATCTGATTAACCGGTAGTTTTTATTAGTAAAATTTGCAACAACAACAAAAAAATAAGAATTCCCGACGGCAACACTGTGCGAGGTGCCCACGGTGTTCGTCGTGCAGTTCCTGAAATTGTGCAAACCGCAACCATTTCCAGCGGAAAATTCAAGCAACTTCCCCTCTCTCTCTCCCTGAAGAGACGGGGGTGGATTGAAAATTTTATAAATGTACCCAGTTTATTTTCTCTTTCGTTGGTTTGAACCAAACTGCTAAACTCGTTTCTATGTGCGCGATGAACTGAGCGAAAAGTTCTGCAGGACTGTGGTGGGTGGGGTTGAGAAACGTGTAAAAGCTTTGTGCAATATTCGTAAGTGTTAAACGTGTAATGTAAACCTTTCTTTATTTTGTTGTACTTCTTTTTTTTGTTTGAATTTCACCGGGAAGCGAAAAACTAATGGGGGAAAGTGTCTCAATTTACTTAAAGCAAAACACAAATTAATCCTTGTTGTATTTGGAGAAACAAAATGATATGAAACATTCCTTTATAGATTGTGATTGTGAGCAACAAAAACATTCCAATGGTCTTGGCATTTTAGAATTCCTAAAACCTTTCTTTTCTCTAGAATCCATTTTTGCTGCCATTGAAACGGAGATATAGCTTTGAATGCAATACTAGTGAGACAGAATAATTTAACATTCCAACCGAATAGAAAGAGCACAGCACATGAAAAAAGATAAAAAAAACAAAGACACTACAAAACAACAGCAAAACCGTTAGAGAATCGAGTTAGTAGAAATTTCAAAAAAAGTGGACAAGTTTTAAGTATCAAATAAAGTGTACATACAAAATACAGTTTAGAGTGAGTGCACACAGTTTCGTAACGCGCGCGCGCAAGAGGTTTAATTTTCAGATCCAAAAATTGTGGGCAAATTACCAGCGAGAGCTGGCGAAATTCTGTTTGACAGTGCATTGATCGAATTTAGGCGACGTCTCGAAAATTATAAAAAAGCTCTTGCCGAGTGAGTGGGGATGAATGAATGCGAAGGTCTGTGAGAGCACACGAGTTCCGATGGGGTTTGCTCTGTAAAAGTACTAATAAGGTAGATGGACACGAAAGTGACGATTGTGATTAGCCGGTAATTTAATTAAATGCGACGCAGACATTTAAAGCAAATTTGTAAATAGAGAAGCAAAAAAAAAAACTACAACACTAAACGATAATGAGCAGAAACAATACAAGGATACAAGTAAGTTAAAAATTGTAATAAAATATTTAAAATGACTACGCGAGTAAGCAGACTTGGAAAATTCAGTTGATTGAATTGGACGAATGATTTTAACATTTTAATAAAGGAAAATAATAAAGAAAAAAAAGCAGAAAACAAAGAGTAAACAATATGCAGGGCTGATGCAACCGGAAATGGCAACAAAATAAGTAAAAGTAATTCAAAAATTGGAAAACAACTCGCGAGTGAAATTTGCATCCTTTCCGCCGGCATCTTGGTCGTGACTCTAGGTGTTAAGAATTGTTTATTATTATATTGTAACGATATAATGAAATGCAAATTATATTATAAAAAGCTCTGTAATGATTGTGAATGTAAATTTCAAAATTCGAAAGACGGTATTAAAATATTATTATAAAAATTGAAAACAAATTGTCTTGCTTTAAAAAATTCCGAAAAAAATCCCCAACTAGTCTTCAATTGGTAACAAGTGAAAAAGGTTCTTCAGCAGCGCAAACAAAACAAGCCTGTAATTACGACGGCGTTTCTTGGTCCGTCCTTCTACATTGTTGTTGCCGCAGCAGCAATGTACCTTGCATCAACGCTTCCGGTTTGGTGCTGCTGCTGCTGGAGGTCAACATGGTGGACGACAATTCTTTGCCCTCTGCTGGTTTCCTGGCGTTCTCCTCGTCATATTCGGCGGCGGCGGCGGTGGCATGTCAATTCGGGACAGATGTCTTTTCGGGTTAACGGGAACTCGTTGTTAATAAATGTCATGTACTCTATAATTATATCTTCATACGTCGGGGCGTCTGAAATGTGAACGGGTGAGTGTTGTGTTTTCTGTGTGTCGAACATGTGTGTGCCTTCAGTTTTACAAGCTGAAGTAGTGATAGTGATCCATTTTTAAAAATAGATTTGACATGTTTCATTAAAATCATTCAGGACATTTCTCTAAATTGAGAAAAGAAAAAAAACTCAATGCAATACCAAATCTTTGTATAAACCAGTTCAAAAAGAATAACTCTTGAAACCAACATCTAATGTGCTTTCCCAGCCAAGACCACCCGCTGCTACAGTTCCATTACATTTCAAAAGTTTCAATGGATATTGTCAAACAAAAAAAATAAGAGAGGCTTTTAAGCCATTTACAAACCGCCTGGTGATGAATTAATGGATTATGAGAGGCCAGCCTCCAGTAGCAGCTATTGGCGGTTCTTCCCATTGTGTGTTTGTGCTGGACTGATTCAGCAACGAAAGCGACGGGATTTCCCACGTGTGTGTCATCATGGGGTGGTGGTTTGACACACGGGGTGGGACGGGCAGAATGCATACGAGATTAAAGGAACAAAAATTGAGACAAATGGATAATGTTGAAGTGTCATTTTGGTTGGAAGGATAATGAGATGAGTGAGTTCAAAGAATTTTGAACACTCTCATTATTAAGTGTAGTGTGAATTAAAAGTCTCTGGTTAATATATGTTTTGAAACTAGTCAGTTATTACGTAAAATATTAATAAAAATCAACAAAATATGTATATATTTTACAAAAGTTTGAAAAACCGAAAGCACTGTTTCAAAAACAATTTAATGAAAAAATTGTAACATATTTAGGTTTAAATGATTCTGGAACGAATAATTATTAGTTTCAGTTTAGTCAAACTATACTGACTCTTAGTTATCAGAGCAACGAACAAATTTTTATTGAGAATTTATTAACACTTAAACTACCAAGTTTCAAATAAAAACTGAGTTTACTGTGCGCTTGGTAGTTTAAGTGTTAATCTTTAATGCTTAATAATATAATTCAATTATAAAAAATACACATCTTGATTGTTAAAATTGGTGAAAAAAAAAAAGATTTTTTTTTAATACAAAGAACAATTAACATTATCAAACAATTAGGCTTATAATATTTTCTATATTAAGCCCTCTGACGCCCAGGGTGGTTTTTGATTCCATAAATGATAGATTTGATCAAATCGAGCTTTGTAAAATATTAGTATCATCTAGACATCCGTACAAATCACAAAAAAAAGAATAGTCCCGATTGATTGAGTTATGCCCGAGATCCAGCAAAATGAATTTACCGTTCCAACTAAGCTTCCAGCTTAGCTTAAAAAATAAAATTTTATTTTCATTCCATAATATCGAAAAAGCTGTCCATTCAGTCCAGGAATACCCAGGAAAATAATTCATATTTTCTTTTCCATAATAAATAAGCAAAATCTGTTATGAGTTTTGAAGAATTTACATCAGTGGTCTCAGCCAGATTAACCTTGCGGGCCGTTTTTTTCAATTTGCCGTAGGCCGTAGGATGTTTAATAAAAAGATATTGAAACTTTAAATAGCTTGAAAGTTGAACAATAATTTAGTTCATTTTTGCACATGTTTACCAATTTTCCAGAACTTCCATATCAATCTCTTATTAAAAAAATCCTGCACAAACATTGAATTTTCATTTAATTCGATATACTTTAAATTCACACTTCACCAAGATTAAAAATTTCTGGAAAGTAATCTTTTTAAGTTCATTATAGCTTCGATTTTCGTGTTTTTTTTTAATAATTTGAATGAATTTTGAAACGAACATTTTCAGAATAAGATATTTTTCAGGCACAAAATTTTCCAATTGTATTGTAAGTTACACCAGAGAAATTTATTGTTTTGCTGAATAATGATGATCTTGATTTATGTAAGAATAAAATATTATTTTCTCAATCATTACGGCTTGGATAATTCAAAAGAATAATAAATCTTCATTAGGAAGCAGTGTGAAGAAAAAACCTATCATTACAATAACTTAAGCAAATTAAATTATTAGTAATGTTTTATTAGAAACATTAAAAAATGAAATTTAATTCTCAATTGAAAAAATATTCATAGTTCGACTAATCTGCACCAAATTTTAACTGTAAATTATTCTTTTTAAAATGTTGTGAATACAGATAAAACAGTAAAATTTAAATAAATTAATTTAAGTCATTTTCAATTGCTTTCAGTTGATTGTGTGTCTATTAGAGTGTAACAAAAATTAATTTTGGCGGGGATTCAGCGGTTTGTTCTGGTGGGCGTACAGAGCTCAAATATGAGCTTGATTGGACGTTACAGGAGCTGACGCTTTACATTTGATTTAAATGGGATTTAACCCGCAAAAGATTTTTTTTTTCAAAAATCTAAATTTTTGAGGCACTTTGGTCACTAAAGCGTCTTCTTCATTGGCGTGTAGACCAGATCCTTGCGCAAGTTTTGGCAGTTTTGATCCCTGAACTTCCTGCTTTCGAGGCAGAAGCCACAACCATTAGGCCACGAAGCCTAATTGAACTTTTCCTCGATGCTTAAATTTAACCCAGGTTTTATGATTTTATTTGAATTTAATTTTTAAAATTTGGCGGAAAATCTGAAGTGGTTCACAGAATCCAACTGATTTTTTGAACTATTGGGCATTTTTCTGCTACTAACGGCATTTTGGTTTTGAAATCAATAAAAGTTTCTTTTTGAAACACAACTATATGTGCAGAATTTAAGATTAAACAGAGGAAAAAAGTTATAATATTTTTAACTTTGAATTCTATTTAGAAAATGGGATAACACTTATTTCATACTTCACTTATCTTTTAAACAAAGTTTGTGTTAAAATTGAATTGCAATTCCCTTTTTCAAATAAATATTTAATATTAATCATTTTTCTTTAAAACAGAAAACTTGTTCTTCGTTTTTCTAGAGAACTTAACACAAGGGCTTCTTAGATAGCCGGAGTCCATAATATTTTCAAAACCAGCTAGCGAGCCGCACAGAAGACCTTGGTGGGCATTATTTTGTTAACCTCTGATTTAGACAATATGATTATCTAAATTTCTGTAATTTTGAAAAGATTAGTTATTTTTTTTACTATGGTACTTGCACAAAAAACTCCGAAAAGGATCTATTTTTTTGTCAATTTAAAAATGCGTTTAGATTCTCTTATCCAACTGTTTCAATTTTGTTTTAAAATTATCAAGAGCACCGTCAGTCGGGGTAAGTATGGGTTAAAAAACAATACACCTCTTGTACTGAATAACTAAACCAATTTAAATTATAACAAAAAAAACTATTTACGTTAGATTGTTTTAAGTAAGTAAGTAAGCAGAATATAGTGGAATTTAATGTACTCTACCTTACTCGATGGCACACGGTAATCCGAAATTCGATTCCAATCAAACATCGTTTTTTACTGACTTCACCAACCCACGATTAAATCCACCGACTGGCACTTGATTCATCCCTCAACCAATTCTGCCAATGCGTTAAAAACCGGTGGTGTCGTTAAACGCATGAGTGCAATTAGACAATCTTCACGCAATTTGGCCAAGTATTGTGATTGAAATCATCGTCGTGAAAATCGCTCTCCCTTCGGGTTTTTTTTTCTTCCCTCGCTTCATCAGCACCCAACAGCTGAGTGTCTCAAGTTGCTTCCTCCGGAGTGTGCTCCTCGCAGGAGACACGACGACTTCCTTCTTCCTGCGAAATCAGTGAGCCAGTATTGGGCAATTCTGGTCCCTTTCTAGGAGCGCACAAAGGAATCCAAGTACAAACATTTAAATGTACATAAAATCGTTTTTTATTTCAATCGAGAACAAAACACTTCGTTTTTTTTCTGGTGCTTGATTTTCAATGCCCGTTCTCGCCCACCTTCGACGGTGAAAAACTTTTTTTCTTTCTTTTTTTTCACAATGCTCTATGCTGCCGGTTCGCCCTCTCCCGAGAGTTTTCTTTTGTTTTGCGCATTGTTCCTAATGTAACGGAATACGATGACGACGACGACGGCGGATTCGAGAGCTGGTTGAAAACCTAGACGTCACGAGGAAGCGGAAACTGGGAGCGAACAAGGAGAGGAGAGTCAAAAGCGAGTTGGAGAAAATGTTTGAAAACAACGACGCGCGCGATAAAAAATGGAATTTTACGGGGAAGAATTTTGTTCTAACTGCATCATACTGGCGTAATGCAGCAGAAGCAGCCGCGCGTAAGGACCCTTTTGCGATGTAATCGAGGGCGTCATCGACGGTCTCGTTTGCAGAAAAAAGGTCTTTGGGATGTGAGCTAGTAACAAAAAAATCATGGTTTGAATGGGGTACAGTGAGGAGTTGATTGTACGTTGAAAATACGTGTAGAAATTGAATACAGATATCATATTAAAAATAAAGGAGTTTATGTCATCCCCCCTTCAAACAGCCCGTAAAATCAGGGGGCCAAAAATATTATTTCAGAAAAATAAAAAATAAAATAATTGGGAATAGAAATCTAAACAAGTGAATGCAATTTGGAATGCATTTTCCTGCGTTTATCATCATATTTAGCATGTTTGAGGTACTTACATTTTTAAAAGAGCGAGTCTACGAGCAAAGGATGCTCTACCCTGCATTTTGTTGCATTTTTCAAGCCCTTTCAGATACATTTAGAATTTTGAAATTGAATTGAATTTTGCCTAAGTTACAGCATTTTAAAGATTTTTGACGTTTTTGAACCTTCAAACTTTGTGTCCCGATTTGCCTCACTTCCCGTTGACCTAGAGTGCTCATATTTTGGCGAAATGCTAGTTTTATATGTACAAAAAATCTTGAAAATTTCAGGCAGATTGGTGAGGTTCAAACGACGTCCCATACAAAAGGGTATGCCCTGTTCATGGACTCGCTCTTAACAATTTAAATCAGAGCATGGTCATGATTTCCACTATTTTAAAAAGTGACTTTTCATACAAAATTATTATGATTACAGTCAAGGCTCGATTATCTTTAGCCTCGATTATCCGAAGTTTCGTTTATCCGAAGTTTGATTATCCGAAGGTTTGTATGGGACTTCGGAAAATCGAATCATGACAATAAAAAAAATATTCTGGTGTTTTTTTTATTTTCTTTCTTTTAACGTCCAATTCGAGTTCTGCGATCTAATTTTAGTAAAATTTAAATGTTTGATTGCCTTTTAAATTTAATAATACATTTTTTTAATCTGTAATCGCTGCCATTTTGGCTGCCATTTTGGATTTTAAAATTTTAAATCATTTTAGAGTAGATTATTAGTCATACCTGGGTAATTCTCTACCAACTCACACGAAATCGGGAAAAGTTGCCCCGACCCCTCTTCGATTTGCGTGAAACTTTGTCTTAAGGGGTAATTTTTGTCCCTCATCACGAATCCGAGGTCCGTTTTTTGATATCTCGTGACGGAGGGGCGGTACGACCC
Organism: Culex pipiens pallens; assembly: GCF_016801865.2. Taxonomy (NCBI): domain Eukaryota; kingdom Metazoa; phylum Arthropoda; class Insecta; order Diptera; family Culicidae; genus Culex; species Culex pipiens. Next base: position 56,708,788 of record NC_068939.1, read on the forward strand.
CTTCCATTTTTGAACATGCGAAAAAAAGGTGTTTTTCAATAATTTGCAGCCTGAAACGGTGATGAGATAGAAATTTGGTGTCAAAGGGACTTTTATGTTAAATTAGACGCCCGATTTAATGGCGTACTCAGAATTCCGAAAAAACGTATTTTTCATCGAAAAAACACTTAAATAAGTTTTAATAATTCTCCCATTTTCCGTTACTCGACTGTAAATTTTTTTGGAACTTGTCATTTTAAGGGAAATTTAGTGTACTTTTCGAATCTACATTGACCCAGAAGGGTAATTTTTTCATTTAGAACAAAATTTTTCATTTTAAAATTTCGTATTTTTTCTAACTTTGCAGGGTTATTTTTTAGAGTGTAACAATGTTCTACAAAGTTGCAGAGCAGACAATTACAAAAAATTTGATATATAGACATAAGGGGTTTGCTTATAAACATCACGAGTTATCGCGATTTTTGAAAAAAGTTTTGAAAAAGTTACTTTTTGCGTTTCTCTTTGTTTCGTCGTCCGTGTCTGTCGCGGGTAACCATGAACGGCCATGATCAACGACGACCAACATTTTCAAAACTTTTTTTTCGTAAAATCGCAATAACTCGTGATGTTTATGAGCAAACTCCTTATGTCTATATATAATTTTTTTTGCAATTGTCTGCTCTACAACTTTGTAGAAAATTGTTACACTCTAAAAAATAACCCTGCAAAGTTAGAAAAAAACACGAAATTTTAAAATGAAAAATTTTGTTCTAAATGAAAAAATAACCCTTCTGGGTCAATGTAGTTTCGAAAAGTACATTAAATTTCCCATAAAATGACATGTTCCAAAAAATTTTACCGTCGAGTAACGGAAAATGGGAGAATTTCTAAAACATTTTAGTGTTTTTTTCGATGAAAAATACGTTTTTTCGGAATTCTGAGTACGCCATGAAATCGGGCGTCTAATTTAACATAAAAGTCCCTTTGACACCAAATTTCTATCTCATCACCGTTTCAGGCTGCAAATGATTGAAAAACACCTCTTTTTTCGCATGTTCAAAAATGGAAGGGGTCGTACCGCCCCTCCGACACGAGATATCAAAAAACGGACCTCGGATTCGTGATCAGGGACAAAAGTTACCCATTAGGACAAAGTTTTACGCAAATCGAAGAGGGGTCGGGGCAACTGCTGTGTGAGTTGGCGGAGAATTACCCACCTAAGCTTGACCATCAAAAATAAGACATCAAAAAAGAATTTCTCATGATTCGATTAACCAAAGTTTCGATTATCCGAAGTGAAACTTTTCTGAGCCCTTTGGATCTGGACTGTACTACAGTCCAGACTCGATTATCCGAAGGCCTCGGAAAAATTTCACTTCGTATAACCGAATCATGAAAAAAACATTTTTTTTATTGTCGAGCTTCAGCACACACTAAAGTGATTTAGAATGTTAAAATTCAAGATGGTGGCCAAAATTTCGGTTATGATATATTTTAAAAACGCATGTGGTAATTTAAATGGCAATCAACCATTTCAATTTGCCGAAAAGGTTACAAAATTCAATTTGATGTCAAAATAAGAAAATAAAAAAAATAAAAAAAAACTATTTTCGTTCGAAGTCTCATACAAACCATCGGATAATCGAGTCTGGACTGTATAACATGAAAAAAAATGAATACAATGTATTTTTTAACATGAAAAAGATGAATTTTACTTGAAAAATTGCAGTACATTCTGTTTACTTTATTTTCAATGTAGATTAAAAATTAAATCTTTGTAGATATTATCAACATTTGCGTCGCAACCAATTTTTGTCTGGTCACTTAAAAAAATGGATGATTTTTTATGTACAAGCTACAGTTGAAAAATTATCTTTTGGAATTAAGAATAAATCTTCAAAGTTTTAGCCTGACCACAAAATAACAAAAAATTTTGCTCCTCAGATATTTTCACCAGCAAAAAAAAAAAGAAATTTTCCCCAGAATCTTGGAAAATGTTCTGAAACCTCGCTCCACAAGATGAATATTGTTCCTTGAGGTATTTAAGGCCTCTGATCCAAGAAGAACCAAAAAGAGCTCATTAACCCATCTCGAGTATCTCGAGTGTGAAATTTGTATGGGAAAATGAACAATATTTCTCAGCAAGTGGTGCTACTTCCATTCATCATTCACAATTTATTCTGACCTCCTCACAATTTGCACCAACAAATCTGTAGCAACACAAGTAAAGGGGCGGCATTAAGCATTTTTACAGTTTGAACTGTGTTGGTAATGCTAACGCTAATATTTTTTTTCACAAAGCTTGAAGTGTTAAATAATATCTTGCTTCTCTAGCTTACGTTCAACACTGCGGTTTTTGTTAAATAGTTACTTGTTGTCTCAGAATTTTCAAAATAGTTCCAGCTGTCAAAATGCTTTTGCGCCTTCTTCAAATGTTGTTCCAGAAATAATGCTTTACTGTAATAAACCGGTGGTGTATTTTTTTTATAAAAAAAAAACAAATTTTGGTGTTGAAAAATCAGTGTTCTACTGTAAAGTATATCACCCTTCACTGCCACTCGCTCTTTTAATCGCATTTCCGTATCCTATACACACCCATTCATTCATTCACGAAGAGCATGGCGCGAGCCTGCAACAAAAAAGTGAATGATTTCATTCGAGGGTCCTTTCGAGCGGCAGAGTTATGGAATGATATTGAAATTAAATACACTTCTTGCTGCAGCAGCAGCATTGCAACGCCCGATTACGCAATGAAACGAAACGAAATATAAGGAGTATTTCCTCGTTCAAACGAGGAGGTGTTGCAGTGCCATTGATGCTGTTGAGTTGGTTGATATGCTTGATTTGAGCCTTTGAGTGCATAACCGCGTTGAGAGTCTGTTGTTGCTGGTCCTCGGCAGAATGTTACGATTTTTCCCCTTTCAAGGTATTCACCTATTCACGGTTCTGGATGCAGCCTCGTCACGGCTCTGCGGCCCCTTATCTGGAGTGGTTTTTATTGGTTTTGTCCCGAGTTTAATCGAGCCTCACCGGGAATTACCTATTTAGAACCGGTGCTTTCCGCTGCGTTCTGTGCGGCTAATCAATTAAGGACCCATCGAAGCAGCAAAAACACACTTTACAGAAGTCACGACCGGTCGGCTTTCGAGAGCCACTCGAAATGCTAATTTAGAAATGGTTCAATTTGCATCCCTGCTGAAAATGGAGCCACATAGGAATGCGCGGTTGTCGCGCGGAGGGTGTGACCGATACCAACCAGCGTGTAGTTGGACCATGCGTGTTCTACGTTTGGTGCGTGCGTACTCCACGTGGGCTAATTATGCCAATTATACCTGTTTTGGCGGTGAAGCGTGAATACCGAATGATTTGAATCGAAGTGACGGCGGCAATTGTGACCGCGGTTCTTTGATGGAATCTGAGTGAAAGTGGGGAGTGGATATCAAGAATCGATTGTAGAAAGATGACAATTTTTTAGACAATATTAAGTACGTTATATTTTGGATTTTGTTGTAAGTTCTCAACAGCGTTCTTATAAAGATGATTCAACTGTTAGTGTTTTTCGCAAATAAAGAAAATCGTACGATCCTCACACCAATCACTCAGAGGAAACATTTTCTGCATTGATACAACGGCAAGACAATTCCGAGACTTTTGTTTGCCAGCAAGCATCACTCTCGTTGATCTTTGATATTAGTTTTATAATCCCAAATTATAGGTCTGCCAAGCGTCGGCAGTCGTCGTCGTCGAAGGAGAACACCAGAACATCAACAGTGCTGAGGGGACCTTGGAGAATCGTGTCATTTCATGAGAACCATCGAAAACATCACCCAGAAGGGCGCAACACACAGCCCGGACACGATCAGATGCATCGCAGCCAGTGTAATTCGTAGGGAATCAAGTCGGATCTGCTGGCCTGCTCCACGTCAAAGTCGTTCTCGCTGATCACGCGATCTGTGGTGCGTTTCCCAAGTCCAAGAATCCAAGACCTCGTTCGGAAGGTTTGTTTTCTCTTTTAACATTTTTTTTTCGGTTCAAACACAACAAAGAAATTTCTGCTCTTTGTGCGCGGCGCGGGATAGAGTTGTAAAATTTCCTTGAAAAATTTCTCAGAATTGGACGTGAGACTTTGTTTTTCCCCTCGGGTTGCGGCCGCGGACGCCAACCATTCTGCCCCTGCAGCAGGTTGTCGATGCTGACCCCTTCGAAGATCGTCCTGGATCGCTGCGAAATGCGTTTCACCGTGCGTGAATCTCATTACATTGTATGCACGGACGGACACACATCGCGTACATATGCGCATGATGCACTGTTTAGCATAAGGTTGTACTACTTTTTTGCAGCAGTTCGTTTTGATATGGAAATGCACCTACTTGCAATATTTCTCTCTTCTTTTGCTTTGGTTTAACATACTGGGTTGAGTTTGTTCCATATGAGATGTAATGACTAACTCATAACAAATTTGTTTCTTGTGTTCCTGAGTATTAGATTTGGTAATTAAATTGATTTTTTGCTTTTTAAATCCTACACAGCAAAAAATCCAATGGTGAAATTGCATGCAAAGATCAAAAAAGACACCTAATATTACAAACTGCATGTAAAATTTGTATAAACACAAAAAAAAAGTTGCAACCGATGGGATTCAAACCCAGAACCAACAGTAAGGACTGGCGCCTTTTCCCACTCGGCCATCAGACACATATATGAGCTTGGCATTTCGGTCAATTTGGCTTCCCATACTGATGGGTTACATATTTCTGGGTGTAATATTACATAACATTTCATAAACTAATGCAACAATTATTTTACACCCAGGCCTTTTACACGTAGGTGGATTATTTTTTTTTGCTGTGATGGTTAGTTATTATTTGTTTGTAGTATGAAAATAAATAATTTTTTTAAGTTGCTTTACATTTTCGATACACTATGTTAAATATTGCACCGGAAGTCAAAATTGAAAGCCCCACTAAGACCGAGTCACAACTCTAACCCAGAATTCAGCAACACTTTCCGTATCCCATCAATCATACTTGTCAAAAGAAGAAAACAGGAGAGCCGCAGGTCAGCACGGAACAACAACAGGAATGAAGAAAACAAAAAATCCAACCAAGCCATTTTCGAATCTTGGCCAGACACCTACTTTGTCCAGACCGCGATCTAAGAACATCTAAAATATGACATTAAAATTACCACCTTGGTGACCACCTTTCCCTCCTCCTCCGAGTGCGTGCGTGTGTGTGTTTCGATTCCATTTCCTCCGTCCCTTTTCTGTCCGTGTCGTTTGTTCATTTGACTTCTTTTGTCTTTATGCCGGCGAATGTGTCCAAGGGACGGAGGGAGAAGAAAAGGTCCGAAAGAAAACGAAACCGTCGTCGAACCCACCGACTTCTTGATTGAGAAAACGAGCGACCGGCCGCTGACGGAGTCCAGGACAGACTCTCTGGGTCATTCATAAAAATTAGAATGATATTTGTGTTTTCGGAGGCCCCCGGTATCATTAATGAAACACAAACCACTTTGTCCGCGCATGTTGTAGGGACCAGCGCAATCATTCGAGGCCAGTGGTGAACTCAGGAGAAAATCTGTTCCTAAACTATATTTACTTTGTTTTTTGAAGATTATCCTTAATAATTTACCCAAAATTACAAGGAACTTCACTACAGTGACTTAACTTCACGACAGAGACTTAACTTCACGGTCTCTTGAAATTTTCACGGATTTTGTTTAAAATTACTAGCCCTTAAGATGATCAAAATTCATCTCTTAATCTCAAAGATCACCATGAGTAAACGATATTTTCATTCATCTTTTTTCTTTCGACGCTGTGATGCTAAGTTGTCGCACGTCGCTTTTTGACGTTTCGAGAAAAACGCGTTTTAATGTTTGACCTTGAATAAACAAAACAAGAGTACGCAATGTAAACAATAACAAACACGTTTTGTTTGACTGACTATTCTGTGTATTGTCCCGAAGTTTGGTTGAATTTGGTTGCCAGAGTCCCGAGTTATAAACACAATTGTTTACAGTAGTCGGGCTTGTACGTGTGTCAAACGCGTTCTGACCTGAAATCGTTTTGGCCGGTTGTCGCGGTTACAGCAATCAGGGTGCGTCAAGATAGCACGACAAGATTGAAACTTCTTTCATATGAAATGTGACAACAATGCACAGAGTTTTTTTTTATTTTTATTGAATATCTTTGGTTTTAAGTCGAATTTTGGGGATCTGTGAAGGTCAAAATGCACGTGCGACAAGTCAGTGACAAATTTGATGAAATCAACCTTGTTTACAAACATTGGTCACCTGAAGTTTAGTAAAGGTTTCATAGTTATATATAACTGAACATAAATTAAACTTCAAATAGTTGATCCAGTCTCAATAGCTCCCTAGCAACGACCCTGCCCCTTAACATTCGGCCAAAGTGCCACCGGCCAAAGGCCTCGAAGGTAAGCTTGGTGGCGGCAACTCTCTTGAGAGCTCGGGGCCGGTCATCAGCATCATTCTTCCTTTCCTGGCCGGCCCAAGCACTGAGAGTCCCATTTTTGATCAGCCGCGGAACTGGGCTGGGTAGTCGAGGAGGTGTCCGCCTTCCCAGTCCCATTCGTCAAGTCCGCCCGGGCTGTCGTCCCTTTTCCGGTTGGCCGTGGTCACCGAAGACGAATTCTGCCGCACGGGTCAGCCGGAGCGCCGGGTGATTGATGATGACAACGTCTCTTTTTTTGGGTCACTCGGTGGCGTTAGGTCCTCGCGGGGTCTTATCGATCTCGAGATTGGACGCGATTCGCCGATGGGGTGAAACTGTAGCGGAAATGACGATTGTTTGGTTTACTTAAGGTTGTGAGGTGGTAAAGTGAAGATAAGTGTTGTTTCACGAAATGTTTATTGTATTCTGCTCTTTAAAAGTTCACAAATACAAAAAAAATCTACCTAGTTTTGTCCATTTTATTTCTACAGTGTGTAAAAATTCTCACACACTCAATCGATGCTGATTAAAAGGCAGGGCCAGCGGGATGGTTTCCTCACGTAAAATTGATCGGAATGAATGAATAAAAGTGCACTGAACAAAAAGGGTAACAATAATACAAATTAGTACTTTTCCCCGAGGCAGGCAGAACTCCTGCATGTATAAAGTCAACTTGTTTTTACATACATAGGTGGACAGTACATTAGACGGACAGGTTTGTACATTCATGCGTGAGCGCTGGCTGCTCTTGATCGTATTACAACTCATCTACATAAGTAATTACTATTTTCGAGCCAGCCAGCCCACAACGTTTGGAACGGGAAACCGCCAGCGTCTGACGAACTGACTCGATGCAGATTCCAGTTTACCTGTTTTATACTTGGCAGCCCACTTACAGTGCGACACACACACACAGGACCCGCTGAACCGGCAATCGAAAACGTACGATTGCATGTCACTATTAGTACCACACGTATACAACACGTGTGGGGTTCATATTTATGCGTTCCGTGAAATGGAAGTGACACCATCGTTGCAGATACATTGTATGCTGTGCCACAGCAGTGTGCAGGATAAATCTTTGTGTGAAAGTAGTGTTATATTTTTTGATATTTGCTTGTAAAACAAATTAGGCGGTCAAGATCGAGTTTTTCACCAGATGGTCCAGATCGCAAAATTAAATGGAAAATAATTTTTTCAAAGAATTGTGAATTTTTGGAGCTTTGGTGTCGTCAGAAAAGTTGTTGCAAATAGAAAGAGGCATCTTTTAGATTGGTTGAAAATTAGGGTTGGTGTGTTCACGATTAGGGGGATTATGAAAATCTAACTTCTCAAGAAATTTGTTGGGCTTGCCAATTCAAGCAACTTTGTCGAAGACTTCACCTTCTATGAACAGTTTTAGAGAAAGCATCTGAGCAACCCTTCAAAAATCAGTTACAATTCAGGGTTAAGTTTTGTAGAAAAGTGTTGTTCAATGCTCTTTTAGAATTTTAAACCAAACATTTTTATTTTTTGACATGCCATTTTGAACTAAAAGGTCAAAAGTTAAGGAAAAAAAGATGCAAATTTAAAACTTAAATATCTCGAAAAGGCGAAGGCCAAATTTTAAGCGACAGGTTGCATGTAAAGAGGAGATCTAGCACTATAACCGTTGAAAAAATCTCAGAGGTTTATTTGTTTAAACTCGAGGTATCTTCGTTTGAAAACGTCTAGTTTTCTTCTAATAATTCTAAAATTTACCAAATATATGGTTTTCCATGTAATTTTGCCCACTGAATCTGAATCGATTTTTGGACATATTTTGGGTTTATATCAAGGGTGCTCAAAGTTTTCGAATGGCGGGCCAAATTTGAAGCTCACATGAGCTTGCGGGCCAAACGTGAAAAATTGTTTATTTCTAGATTATTTTTTGATAAGGTCCTATACTGCCGCTCTAAGCGAGTCCGTCCCATATGTAAAAACAGCAAGCCGAGAAAAACGTAAGTCAAATTTGTACCGTCCATAAGGTTACATGTTAGAATTTCCCGAAAAAGTGAATTTTCTACGGTTTTCTGGAACAAAGTACTGAAGTTTATTAGTTTTGCCTTCCTCACCTTACTGAGGAAAGGCTATAAAATCACTCGAAAAACGAAATTCTTAATTTGACCACCTAGACCCACCTTCATGTATACATATCGACTCGGAATCAAATTCTCAGCAAATGTCTGTGTGTGTGGTGGGATGTGATAAAAAAATAGCACTGTATTATCTCGGCACTGGCTAAACCGATATGGACCGTTTTGTCTCATTCGATCCGTCTTGGGGTCCCATAAGTCGTTATTGAAAATTATAAAGTTTAGTTAAGTACTTCAAAAGTTATGCTAAAAAAACGATTTAACAAAAGTCCGGAAGATTGTAAAAAGGGTGGTTTTTGTAAGAAACCCCGTCATGCTATACATTTTTAGAAAGGTTTTAAAAGACCTTTCCAACGAGGACAAAAGATTGAAGATCTGACAACCCTATCAAAAGTTATACGCACCTAAGTGTAATTTAAACACCTTTTAGAGGCCGAATCTCATACATTTCGATGAAAACGTTGTCCGGATCTATCATACGACTTGTCGTTGGATAGGTCAAAAAGACCTTTCCAATGCGTCCAAGACATTGAAGATCTGACAACCCTATCAAAAGTTATAAGCACTTAAGTGTTATTTATGCACTTTTTGGAGGCCGGATCTCAGATATTTTGATGAAAACGTTGTCCGGATCTCTCATGAAACGTATCGTTGGATAGGTAAGCAAAAGACCTTTCCAACGCGTCTAAGACATTGAAGATCTGACTACCCTATCAAAAGTTATGAGCACTTAAGTGTTATTTATGCACTTTTTATAAGCCGGATCTCAGATTTTTTGAAACATAACACAGCAAAAAATCCGATGGTAATCGAAGTCATGTAAACTATCACAAAACGTTACTTAATCCACCCTTATGTGGTTGGTGCCTTCCTCACATTTAGGGAGTAAAGTAAATCTTTCCCTGTTCCTGAGGGGAACACCCGTGAACATTTAAGGAGTGCTATCCAAAATAGATACAAAAGGGCGGTGTTTTTCAGTGTTTTATCAATTTGACTCATCATTCATACCACTAGACTGAGTAGTCAGATCTTAATATTGCAGGGCACTTCACAGTAAAAAAATTCTGTGTAAAATCGCATGCAAAAGCATGCACATCACCTTTGTGAGCAAAAGCATGTAATATTTTATGAGAAAACGTGTACACAAAAAGCATGTACAAAGGAAAAATAAATAAATTTTGCACATCCCAAAAATAACATCAATCTGGTGAGAGTCATATCCAGATTACCAAGTCCGCGCCCCAACCGTCTCGGCTATCTCGACGTCTTGTAAATATTGTGTTCAACGCCGATGTAGGTTTCCCGTACGTCGTATACTGAATTAACTGTATACGATGTATGGGGAACGTACAGCTACATCGGTGTTGAACCTGCTAAATTCACAGCGGCGAGATAGCCGAGATGGTTGGGGCGCGGACTTGGTAATTTGGATATGACTCTCACCAGATTGATGTTATTTTTGGGGTGTGCAAAATATATTTATTTTTCTTTTGTACATGTTTTTTGTGTACACGTTTTCTCATACAATATTACATGCTTTTTCACAAAGGTGATGTGCATGCTTTTGCATGCGATTTTACACAGAATTTTTTTACTGTGAAGTGCCCTGCAATATTAAGATCTGACTACCCAGTCTAGTGGTATGAATGATGAGTCAAATTGATAAAACACTGAAAAACACCGCCCTTTTGTATCTATTTTGGATAGCACTCCTTAAATGTTCACGGGTGTTCCCCTCAGGAACAGGGAAAGATTTACTTTACTCCCTAAATGTGAGGAAGGCACCAACCACATAAGGGTGGATTAAGTAACGTTTTCTGATAGTTTACATGATTTCGAACCAAACTGCATCATTAATTCAATATTGACAAAATTACATATGTGACGGACTTGATTTGAGCGGCAGTATACGCATATGAAACACAATAGCTTATAGGACCTTTAAAAAAAAACTCTAGATTTCAATCTATCTATACATTTACAGGCGGTTTTTTTTTAAATTTCAGGTGATTTTTTCCACATTTTCGTATACCACGGTGCAAAAGTTTTTGTCAAATATAAAAGAACAAAAACTGTCATTTTTCCAACAGTTTTGTTTTAAAAACTTCCATTCAATTAGTTAAAATTAGTTTAAATCTGCAAACCCAAAAGAAGCCAAAAATATTATTCACAGGGCTGAGCTGTAGGTTAGTCGAGGTTAGTCGTCGACTAACAAGTTCTTTAACAAAAATGTCGCCCTCCTTAAATCATTTGGCGCCCTTAGCAGGGCCCAAGAAAAACTTTGCATTTTGCAAATTTGCCAAGTTGCCGATTTGTGCTGCGCCTTCTTGAAAAAGATAAAGCGCCCCCTCAGGAAGCCCCAGGGCGCCCAAAATGACATTTTCGCAAATTAAAAAAAAAGAGCCTAAGGGAGATCAGGGCTGAGCTGTAGGTTAGTCGAGGTTAGTCGTCGACTAACAAGTTCTTTAACAAAAATGTCGCCCTCCTTAAACCATTTGGCGCCCTTAGCAGGGCCCAAGAAAAACTTTGCATTTTGCAAATTTGCCAAGTTGCCGATTTGTGCTGCGCCTTCTTGAAAAAGATAAAGCGCCCCCTCAGGAAGCCCCAGGGCGCCCAAAATGACATTTTCGCAAATTAAAAAAAAAGAGCCTAAGGGAGATCAGGGCTGAGCTGTAGGTTAGTCGAGGTTAGTCGTCGACTAACAAGTTCTTTAACAAAAATGTCGCCCTCCTTAAACCATTTGGCGCCCTTAGCAGGGCCCAAGAAAAACTTTGCATTTTGCAAATTTGCCAAGTTGCCGATTTGTGCTGCGCCTTCTTGAAAAAGATAAAGCGCCCCCTCAGGAAGCCCCAGGGCGCCCAAAATGACATTTTCGCAAATTAAAAAAAAAGAGCCTAAGGGAGATCAGGGCTGAGCTGTAGGTTAGTCGAGGTTAGTCGTCGACTAACAAGTTCTTTAACAAAAATGTCGCCCTCCTTAAACCATTTGGCGCCCTTAGCAGGGCCCAAGAAAAACTTTGCAGGGCGCCCAAAATGACATTTTCGCAAATTAAAAAAAAGAGCCTAAGGGAGATCAGGGCTGAGCTGTAGGTTAGTCGAGGTTAGTCGTCGACTAACAAGTTCTTTAACAAAAATGTCGCCCTCCTTAAACCATTTGGCGCCCTTAGCAGGGCCCAAGAAAAACTTTGCATTTTGCAAATTTGCCAAGTTGCCGATTTGTGCTGCGCCTTCTTGAAAAAGATAAAGCGCCCCCTCGGGAAGCCCCAGGGCGCCCAAAATGACATTTTCGCAAATTAAAAAAAAAGAGCCTAAGGGAGATCAGGGCTGAGCTGTAGGTTAGTCGAGGTTAGTCGTCGACTAACAAGTTCTTTAACAAAAATGTCGCCCTCCTTAAACCATTTGGCGCCCTTAGCAGGGCCCAAGAAAAACTTTGCATTTTGCAAATTTGCCAAGTTGCCGATTTGTGCTGCGCCTTCTTGAAAAAGATAAAGCGCCCCCTCAGGAAGCCCCAGGGCGCCCAAAATGACATTTTCGCAAATTAAAAAAAAAGAGCCTAAGGGAGATCAGGGCTGAGCTGTAGGTTAGTCGAGGTTAGTCGTCGACTAACAAGTTCTTTAACAAAAATGTCGCCCTCCTTAAACCATTTGGCGCCCTTAGCAGGGCCCAAGAAAAACTTTGCATTTTGCAAATTTGCCAAGTTGCCGATTTGTGCTGCGCCTTCTTGAAAAAGATAAAGCGCCCCCTCAGGAAGCCCCAGGGCGCCCAAAATGACATTTTCGCAAATTAAAAAAAAAGAGCCTAAGGGAGATCAGGGCTGAGCTGTAGGTTAGTCGAGGTTAGTCGTCGACTAACAAGTTCTTTAACAAAAATGTCGCCCTCCTTAAACCATTTGGCGCCCTTAGCAGGGCCCAAGAAAAACTTTGCATTTTGCAAATTTGCCAAGTTGCCGATTTGTGCTGCGCCTTCTTGAAAAAGATAAAGCGCCCCCTCAGGAAGCCCCAGGGCGCCCAAAATGACATTTTCGCAAATTAAAAAAAAAGAGCCTAAGGGAGATCAGGGCTGAGCTGTAGGTTAGTCGAGGTTAGTCGTCGACTAACAAGTTCTTTAACAAAAATGTCGCCCTCCTTAAACCATTTGGCGCCCTTAGCAGGGCCCAAGAAAAACTTTGCAGGGCGCCCAAAATGACATTTTCGCAAATTAAAAAAAAGAGCCTAAGGGAGATCAGGGCTGAGCTGTAGGTTAGTCGAGGTTAGTCGTCGACTAACAAGTTCTTTAACAAAAATGTCGCCCTCCTTAAACCATTTGGCGCCCTTAGCAGGGCCCAAGAAAAACTTTGCATTTTGCAAATTTGCCAAGTTGCCGATTTGTGCTGCGCCTTCTTGAAAAAGATAAAGCGCCCCCTCGGGAAGCCCCAGGGCGCCCAAAATGACATTTTCGCAAATTAAAAAAAAAGAGCCTAAGGGAGATCAGGGCTGAGCTGTAGGTTAGTCGAGGTTAGTCGTCGACTAACAAGTTCTTTAACAAAAATGTCGCCCTCCTTAAACCATTTGGCGCCCTTAGCAGGGCCCAAGAAAAACTTTGCATTTTGCAAATTTGCCAAGTTGCCGATTTGTGCTGCGCCTTCTTGAAAAAGATAAAGCGCCCCCTCAGGAAGCCCCAGGGCGCCCAAAATGACATTTTCGCAAATTAAAAAAAAAGAGCCTAAGGGAGATCAGGGCTGAGCTGTAGGTTAGTCGAGGTTAGTCGTCGACTAACAAGTTCTTTAACAAAAATGTCGCCCTCCTTAAACCATTTGGCGCCCTTAGCAGGGCCCAAGAAAAACTTTGCATTTTGCAAATTTGCCAAGTTGCCGATTTGTGCTGCGCCTTCTTGAAAAAGATAAAGCGCCCCCTCAGGAAGCCCCAGGGCGCCCAAAATGACATTTTCGCAAATTAAAAAAAAAGAGCCTAAGGGAGATCAGGGCTGAGCTGTAGGTTAGTCGAGGTTAGTCGTCGACTAACAAGTTCTTTAACAAAAATGTCGCCCTCCTTAAACCATTTGGCGCCCTTAGCAGGGCCCAAGAAAAACTTTGCATTTTGCAAATTTGCTAAGTTGCCAAGTTGCGCCGCGAAACGCTGCCGCGTTTGTTTGGAATCAACTAGCAGTGCTCTTCAACTTGTTCCGTTTTGATGATTCTTTCCTTTTTCTAGATGCTGCTGAGCAATTCTCTACGAAATCGGTATTTTTTCTTCAATTTTAATTTTTGTATTTTTTAATCCGACTGAAACTTTTTTGGTGCCTTCGGTATGCCCAAAGAAGCCATTTTGCATCATTAGTTTGTCCATATAATTTTCCATACAAATTTGGCAGCTGGCCATACAAAAATGATGTATGAAAATTCAAAAATCTGTATCTTTTGAAGGAATTTTATGATCGATTTGGTGTCTTCGGCAAAGTTGTAGGTATGGATATGGACTACACTAGAAAAAAATAATACACGGTAAAAAAAATTTGGTGATTTTTTTATTTAACTTTTTATCACTAAAACTTGATTTACAAAAAATACTAGTTTTATTTTTTTTTATTTTTTTATATGTTTTAGAGGACATAAAATGCCAACTTTTCAGAAATTTCCAGGTTGTGCAAAAAATCATTGACCGAGTTATGAATTTTTTAATCAATACTGATTTTTTCAAAAAATCGAAATTTTGGTCGCAAAAATTTTTCAACTTCATTTTTCGATGTAAAACCTTTGCATGGCAATTTCTCAGCAGCTAAGGGTCGTATCAACAAAGTCTGAAAAAGCAAAATATAGAGAATTATCTCAGCTTTTCAAAAATATTTTTTTCAAAACTGGGCAAACATGTGCACTAATTATAAAAAATGAAAAACTGTGACTATTTTTAAAAAAGTCACTTAAATATGGCTATAACTTGAAAACGGTGCACTTTATCAAAATTTCACTAAAGTACTTTTTGATTGCAAATTTGATTTTACATCGAAAAATGAAGTTGAAAAATTTTTACGACCAAAATTACGATTTTTTGAAAAAATCAGTATTGATTAAAAAAATCATAACTCGGTCAATGATTTTTTGCACAACCTGAAAATTTCTGAAAAGTTGGCATTTTATGTCCTCTAAAACATATAAAAAAATAAAAAAAATTAAAAATAGTGTTTTTTTGTAAATCAAGTTTTAGTGATAAAAAGTTAAATAAAAAAATCACCAATTTTTTTTTACCGTCTATTATTTTTTTCCAGTGTAGTCTGTATCCATACCTACAACTTTGCCCAAGACACCAAATCGATCAAAAAATTCCTTCAAAAGATACAGATTTTTGAATTTTCATACATCATTTTTGTATGGACAGCTGCCAAATTTGTAGGGAAAATTATATGGACAAACTAATGATGCAAAATGGCTTCTTTGGGCATACCGAAGGCACCAAAAAAGTTTCAGTCGGATTAAAAAATACAAAAAAAAAATCGAATGACCGAAATCCTAGAGAACTGCTCTGCTACGTTGCTTGGGTCGCTGTTCGTTTTATGCATCGCTAGCATACAATGACCGGTGTTATGGTATAACTGGGTCTGGCCTGTCTTTGAAATATACTTTTTTGTTCGCTGCGATGATTATTTATTGCGGCTGGAGTGGCTAGTTTTTGCCAAATCATTCAAAAAACTTACCTTTAGTAGGGGTGAAATTGGGTCAAAATGTTTTTTTTTGTATGGGATTTGCAATATCTCAGGCTTTTCAGTGAAACTTAATTCTGTTAAAGGTTTGTGTAGGAGACATTCTAAATACGTTTGCTGAAAATCTCATATTCCAAGAACAAAACCTGTGTTTGTAGCAGCTATATTTGTTAGGGGTACGTATTTCACCAACAAAGATTTTTCAAAAATTCAACCTTGAGTATACTCTTTTAAAAGGGTCGATTCCTTTGAAAGAGTAACAGTGCTGAGTGACTTGTTTTGATTATTTCTTAGTATTAGAGCATTATTTCAGTTTCAATTTTAAAACGATCCATCAAATTTAAATATATTTTTGGGAAATGTTGGTAAGCTATCTGAAATTTTTCGTATTTTTTTTCAGGTTTTGTGCGGTAGAAGTATTTTTTGTGTAATCCAAAAACGAATAACATATTTCACCCCCCCGCTCATCACTTGGCGCCCCTTGTACAAATATAGGCGCCCTCGCCAGGAACATTGGCGCCCTGAACCCGCCAACAGCGACTAACTAGTTCAAAATCGTACAGCTCAGCCCTGATTATTCATAAGCTTTTCATGTCAATTTTTATGCGTTAACAAACAATAAATTCAAGTCAAGCCACTGCAAATATTGTTGAAAGAAGTTTATTTGAAACGCTCTGGTCAAGGTAGAGAGTTAGTTGAAGATTTTGTGGCTTCAAACACTCGTTATTTCACAAATGTAATGAAAATGAAAAAAATCTTATTGCACTTGTATTTAAACAGATTTTTTTAAATATTGTTTTTTTGCAACGGTGACACAATCTTAAACATGGCGTAATTTTATGTTTAAATAAAGTGTCACGATAATCTTTGCAAAAGTATTTTTCAACAGTTATTCCTCCTATTTCAATAAAAAGTAAATAATTTTTTGTCTGCATGAACCAGATGCTAGTCACTAAGATTCGTAACGCAAATGTCTTGAGTTCGAATCCCGAGGTGGAAGGATTCTAAATGCAAAATAAGTTTGAGGGCCAGCCTATAGAAGAAAGATAGCAAAAATCTAGGTTTACCAAATTAATTCAAAAGACATAACTTTGAATTAATTTGGTAAACCTAGATTTTTGCTATCTTAACAGTTTTCTACTTAAGTAAAATTTGAAAGGTTATATAACTCATTTCCAAAAATGTTTGATGGAAATTTCAATTTTTCAACAAAAAATTTGTTTCGTATAATCGGGATCAAAGCATGGATTTTTTTTAGATTGATAAAATCAATTTACAGATGGTCAAAGGGCCATTACATGTTCATCAAAAATGGGTCTGTTGGCCATAAAAAACACCATACTTTGGTCACCCCTGGTTTGTATAATAATTTTACATAGAAACTATTTTTTTACATAGAAACATTTTTGTTTACTAATGGCAAAAGTGCGAGGAACCCACGCGACCTTTAAAAGTATATTATTGCATATCGACGCAGTTGTGCTAACTTGTCGTACGTCGTTTTTTGACGTTTCGAGAAAAAACGCGTTTCAATGTTTGACCTTGAATAAACAAAAACGACAGCACGAAATGAAAACAATAACAAACACGTTTTGTGTGGTTGATCATTATGTGCATCGTCCTGAAGTTTGGTAGAATTTGGTTGCTGGAGTCCCGAGTTGTTTACGGTAGTCGAGCTTGTTCCTGTGTCAAACGCGTTCTGACCTGAAATGCCTTTGACCAATTGTCGCACTTACATCAATTTTCAGGCTGACTGATGTATATGAAAAGTGACAACAAAGCACGGAGTTATTTTTCGGTTTTTATTGAATATCTCAGGATTGAAATCGATTTTTCGGGATCTGTGAAGGTCAAACGGCAAATTTGGCCCAAAATGCAAGTACGACAACTTATCACGAAAGCGACGATAGATTAATGAATTATTAAGACTCAGGTCAATTCACATTTTTCAAAGTATGTCTAAAATCTCCTCACTCCGCAGGAACAATCAAATTGAATTCAAACATCACCCACCGAATGACAATGAATGGCGAAATAATAGAGTCTCAATTACAATTATGTTTGATTTGGACTCGTCGTCACCAAAACGACAGAAAGAACCAAGTCACCACCCTCTCTCTCTCTCGTCCCTTTCGTTGCTGCTGCTGGGCGCCCTGGGATATGTTTTATGTTGGTCACACGTCATGTCGACGACGACGCTTCAGAGCAGCAGCAAATTTAGGCACGAGCCGGCCCAGCCTTGCCCTAAATGGGTGATTACGTAATTGCAAACGTCTGCTAGCAATCAATAAAATGTATGTAATGAGACTGTTGTTGGGCTCGGCGGGGCCCTGCCGAGTGGAATAAAAATAATATGAATAAAATAATCGACTCGAGGGGTGGGTGGGGAAGGGGTTGCAATGGAAGGTTGTTAAGGGTTCGCTTGTGTGCGGCTGGATGCTGCGAGAAATCATACCCTCCATTGTTGAACACTTTGGGGTGGCTCTGCACGCGCTTCGAAGGGGTGAATTTTGCAACGTTCTAAAGTCATGGAAGGGTGAAGGTTGCGGATTAAACCCAGGTTTCGATTTACGGCGAAATTTTCAAACGCATGATAGCTGATCCTCATTAGCGTTGTAATTCAATTTGATACAATGCTCGAAACTGGATCAAATAAATGGATGTTTGATAAAAGGGGCCCTTGGACATTCTGAACACAATTTATTTTAAAATTTCTCAACTTACTAAACCATTGTCCAAGGAAACAATATCTCACACCCTAGAGAAAGGGGGACAAAATCTTCCCGCGGCACTTAACGCCATGCTCCTTAGTAACACAGACAAAGGCACTGCGGCAGATGAGCATTAGGGCGGCACAAGAACGATCTGGCCATGTGATCTCTAAAAATCAACTCGTAAATATAATAAATTGCTTGAGTTGGGCATGGTTTTTTGTTAAAAATATTTGTGTAGTTAGCAAAATCATGTCAACTTCAACTTAGTTTCTAATGAAAATAATGGTGGCATTTGGTTGAACAGCCTGATCCTAGAAGAAATTCAATCGTCACCCTAATGCAAATGCACTTTACTTCTCAGAAAGAGAGATAGAGACAACACGGTCTTGCTAAATGGTTTAATACGATCAGAGACAATAAAACTTAATAAATGTTTATTGCCCATCCTTATAAAGCGCGCGCACGCGGGGACAGAAGCTCAGAGGTCCCATCGCTGAAACGCGTACTTGGCCGATTTTTGCCGACTCGGATTTGATTTTATGCGCGAGGTTGAATGACAAACTCATCCAACGGTCGGTCACATTAATTCGTGGCAGAGGTTACGAGCAGTGCGAACAAGCAAATTTATTATTTGGGGACAATTTAAAGTTGCGAGGGCTAATTGAAATCAAGGAAACGCATGTTAATTAAACATTTATGCTCAATTTGTACACATTGTTTTGGAAGTTTGCAATTAGTTATTGCACGAAGTATAAATTTCATGTTTTTATTTCAAATATATGTTCTAAATTTCTCACAATCCTCGAAATTTTCGATGCCATCATCAGGGGTGACACCGGGTCATATAAATTTCAGCATTTTTGTATGACCCAATAATCTTACTCTCAAAAGTTAGCCCTGATGACGGTTTTCATTCATATGCAATTTATTCAATTATCAATTATTTCGATGGTTTTGTTCGAACGCGAATCAGTTAAATACGGAGCGTCGGATCGAGGAGATATTTGTTGCGTTGGGTTCGTATAAGCCCAAGGTTCTTACGCCAAAAAGTTACAACCAGGCCTGCAAAAAGTTTCCAACCCAGCGTACCCATGAAGCAAACCAAAATGGCAGTTGACTGCTAGCATGTGACTGTAAGCCTACTGTGTCCGTTCAACCACTGCCGCCTGACTCGTGCTGGTCGGCTGCTGGAGAATGCGAGACGTGAAAAAATGAGCTACACTCACTCAATTCGTGTCATATGACTGACTCGTAAAATCCTCTTTAAACACTATTTTGACTATTTTTAAACAATTGAATGGTTCAGACTGTGCAAAACACTTCAAACAACCAAAACTTATATTCAAAAATACATTTCCACGCATAAATACAAACTTTTTGTGTAAAAACTTGTTTCTTTATGTGTGTGCGTGCAACGTCGAATGAGCGTTGGTCGACTACTACCTCGCATTGCAGCTGCTCAATGAACTAGGGCACTCACGACTGCGCCGGGTTTGTTTATGTCACGGTTTTGCGGTTCAGTGACTGGATCTGAAAAATTCGTGTCAGCGTCGCCGATTTTCGCGTCAAGACCCCTGACATTTTCAGCACTGGTTACAACTTTGGCCACTCTGGAACCGACTCCGGAAAATCTGCAGATTGTATGGAGTGTATGGAGCCAGTTGCATCCGAATATGACATTGAGAAGGGCGTAAGTTTTTGAAGTATTTTTATAATTCGTTATTCAAATATTGTTATTTCTTTAACCGTTGCAACGTATCAAACAGTGCTCAGTGCTTAACTGAAGCTCAGAGCTTATGGGATTTTGGCTATATGGGAGACATTGGCTGAAATTCTATGAAATATCATCCAAACTTAAAAAATATGGTGTTTGGAATCGGGATGATAACAGCTTGTCATTGCAGTTATAATTACATGACAATTTTCACAAAAATACGTATTTTTCCTGTAATTTTAAAAAAGCAAATTTAAGGGTGCACAGCAACCAATACAACTTCATTGGTTCATTGGTGTCTTCTTATTCTAAAATTTACCAACTTACGGACCCAATCCTGCATCAATGTGATTTTAAAAATATACAAATTTAGCTGCAAATCACCTAGTAGACAGTACTTTAGGGGATGAATAAAATATTCTATTGATAGTTCCCGTAGTTTCGAAAATACTAAAATATCTGTAACATAAATCTAGGTGCAAAAGCTCTGGTTGCTGTGCATCGTTAAGAATAAAGGTTAAAAAAAATTGTTTCTGCTATTATACGGGTATCAGATGAACGGGATTTTTCATGTATTACACATTTTTGAAAATACTCAAAAAGTTCACAAAACTTCGTTTTCTCGAAAAAATACCAAATATTTCATTTTTCAAAAATATGGGTATCAAATTATTGGAATTTTTTCATACATAGTTATCATATTTTTTGAGAAATACTCAAAATTTTCAAAAATCGACGTATTTTCAGAACAAAACATACTAGAAATTTCAGTTTCTTACAACCAAGTCCGATTAAGTGATACCCATATACTAAAGAGTGATTTTTTTGTATTCTTTCAAAAGTACGTGGTTCTGCAAACATTTTGAGTATTCTAAAAAAAAATCTTTAAAAATATATGAAAAATTCCGAATCATTTAACAAAAACCTACATTTTAGTGAAAATTCTGAGTAGTTTACAAAAAATATTATTACTTTCGAAATGTATGAAAAAATCCCGATCATTTGATACCCATATTGTAGAAAACATAAATTTTGAGTAGCTTTGTGAAAATTTTGAGTATTTCACAAAAATATGCGTTATTTTTTCAAAATGTATGAAAAATCGCGATCATTTGATACCCATTTGATAGCAAAATCAGTAATTTTGAGTATTTTTTCGAGAATAAATTGCATTTACAAAATACAAGATTAATACGTATTTTTGAGAAAACTTTAATGTAGTTATAATTGTAATGGATAGTTGAAATCATCCCGATTCTAAAATACTATAATTTTTTAATGTTTGGATGATTTTTCATAGGATTATAGCCAATGTCTCACAAATAGCCAAAATCCCATAAGCTCTGTGCCTCAGTTAAAAACGAGCTAAAACGAGACATGACTGTACTTGCAGTCACAACGTCCAATAGTTTATTTAAGAAATAAAAATTGATCTAATTTTGACCTATTTTTGTGTGACATACTTTATGGATGACGCCTAAGAGTATTTAGCTTCTGTTGTAATCTGAAAGAGGATAAATGATTGCCAAAATAAATACTACTAGAAGCGTTTTGTTTGCGGCAACACCAAACACATCAAAACTAGCTTACTATTTACGCTTTCGGTGCGACGAAACCTATTAAAGAGCCGCCAGCCCCGAACCGAGCCGGCCAAGAAAACTGGAAAGCGGAAGAATAAATTAAGTCCAATTTGATTCAATCACGCACTGAAATCACTTTATGCTGCGCTGATGCTTAATCACCACTGACTGACTGCTGCAGCAGCCAGTAGAAGTAGCTTAAGTAGTACTATCATAGTCGTAGCATCTGGGCAAACAGTAGTGAGGAGAACGAATGTGTGTCAAAGAAGTTGGATTACTGTATTTAATTTAAATAAATGAAGAACAAAAGTATCGAGAAAAAAACTGGAGCGTGAGAAATTCCTGCAAAACCACAGGACAGCAAAAACAAATCAATGACCATGTTCTTGAAATCTGCAACAAAAAGTTGAGCACACACACAATGTGGCGTTGTAAACAAACACGACCTTCTGATTCCATTATTCCCGTCATCAGCTGCGTTTAGTATGCTAATCCCGGTCATAATGATAGCTCTTTTGAAATTTATGTTACACGCTGGTTTCACAAGTGAACATGTGATGAATGAGGGTGAAAGAGTATACGAACGAACGAAACGAATCCATTGACGGAGGGTCAGAACACATTGCTCTACATTAAATCCCGGTAATCCTCTTTGTCTGTGCGCGTAGAATGACGGGTCGATATGGTTTTGAAGGAGTGATTCCTCACTGTTGGTGGTTCGGATATTGTACTCGCATTTATTGAATGGTCGTCCAAAAGGCATCCCGATTTTGCTCTGTTGAATGGTGCGTCTATCATTGATTATATGGTAGTCGGAAGAGCAGCGCATTGTGCGGACAAGCGAGGCGTAAAATTTTCCTCTCATTTCATTATTTTCATTGCCAAACAATGGCCGGATTACAACTGAGTTGATGAAAGAGACGGAGATTGGCTTATTTTTGTATCATTTTTTTAAAATTATTTCTAAATAATTTTCACAACTTGAATAAATGAAATTAACAAAATTGATAGCAATGTTTTATTTTTATTCAAGTTTTCCTTTCCTTACTCGAATTATTAACATTTTCCCTAGACCTATCTTTAAATATCGATATCGGCTAAGAATAAAATGCTAAGCAATCTTTCTTGGATCACATTTCTTGGTATTGAAATCCTTCAAACCCCAAAAGTTATGTTAAAAAAATGTGTCGACGTTGTCGTGTTTACAGTAGTCGGGCTTGTACGTGTGTCAAACTCGTTCTGACAGTTGTCACACTTACAGCAATTTTAGGCTGTGTCAACACAGTAAAATAACATCATAGTAATATTACATCTGGGAGAGGGTACATCTTATATGTCAGAAAAAATGTGTAAGTTTCCCTCTGAAAATGTATAATTTTACCACTTTTTTGTTTTAATGTCACTTTTTTATTCTAAATTGTGGTAAAATTACATAATAAAAGAGGCAATATTCAACCTTCCAAAATTACAACTTCCGAATCAACACAATTTTTTACTGTGAAAATAGCACGACAAGATTGAAACTTCTGCCATATGAACAGTGACATAAATGTACGGAGTGTTTTTCGGTTTTTGTTGAATATTTCAGGATTGAAATCGAATTTTGGGAATCTTTGAAAGTCAAAATGTAAGGCATTGTGAGCTGCACAACAACGAAGAGTTATTAGAAAAGTGACCAGGAAGCGTATCGAATCAATTACCATCATGTTATATACACAGTAAAAAAAATCAAGGTAATATTACAACTGGGAAGGGGTAAATCATTTATGTAAGAAAAAATGTGTAATTTTACCACTTTTCTGGTGTAACATAATTTTTTCAGTCTAAATTGAAACAAAATAACAGCATAAAAGAGGTAATATTCAACCATCCAAAATTACACGTTCCAAATTTACACATTTTTTACTGTGTACCGTTGAATAGGTTATCGAAAGAACTTTCAACGAGTTTGATGATTTGGCAACCCTGTCACAAGTTATGAACGCGTAAGTGATATTTATGTTTTAAAGTAGGCTTTCACTTATTGGTATAAAATCTTAATTCCACCATCCCAAATATCATTAGATATCTTATCAAAAGACCTTCCAAACGAGTCTACAAGTTTGATGATCTGGCAACCCTGTCTCATGTTATGACCATTTGATTGGTATTAATGTAATTGTTTTTTGAAGCCGAATTCCACCGTTGGACTTTTAAAACGTGATTACAAAATGTCATGTTTGGGCAAAATCTTTACAATTGATCAGACATTTTCAAAAACTCGTAAGGGAACCCTTCAATGAATTCTCTCTTGCACATTTCCATCGAATATGGCCGCAAACCGAATCGATCAAAATGAGCACAAATCCTTGCAGCCGTGGCCACCATATTGGTTGTGCTGTTGCAACAACCTTTGTGCTTATTTTATACGTTTTTTTATTATTCTTTACGTTCCGCGCTCCGCGATATCTATCGAAAAATAAAAATTGCACCCTTTGCAAAATGCCACGCCCGTTATATGTTTCGCGGGGATCACGAGAGGCGCAAAAAAGTGCATACACACACGAACACACTCACGTACACTTGGTGGTCGGTTGGTTAGTGGTTGCACAAAACTTACCACAAGCTGAAGCCGTGGACAAACGCAAAGGGGGTTCTGGTCTCATGTTTATTCATATTTCGATCGTCTTTCAGCGTGGACAGCAGGGTGAAGGCGTGCGGTTTCGGTTTTGGGGAGGTTTTTTGGTGCCGACTGCAACCACTAGAGCAGATATTGGTAAGTCAGCCGCAGTTCTCTCAACTGAGACTTTACATTTTAAACGGGAATAGTTTTGTGTTCGATTCAATTGTGATCCGTTCTTTTAAATAGTGATTTTTGGAAAATCTTGAAATTTTACAGTAAAAAAAATGATTTTACAGAATCACAAATGTAATGTAAAAAAAAATTCTTAATATTATTTGTTTTGAATACATGCCCTTTTCAAATGTGAAGCGTGTTTTAGTTCCGGAAATTGAATATTAATCGTTATTAAAAACCTTTATTTAATTTAAATTATAATTATCAAAATATAATATCGTTGTTTCTATTTTTCTATGTGACTGTATCTCAGCAATAGTAAAATCAATTCGTTGCCGTCGTGCTAACATGTCGTACGTGCATTTTGGGTCAAATTGAGTTAAGATCGCCGTTTTGTGCGGCTCACAATGCCTCACCTTTTGACCTTCACAGATCCCCAAAATACGATTTCGATTCGAGTTTTTGTTTTTTTTTTTGTATATGCGTGCTCTCGTTTTTGTTTATTGAAGGTCAAACATTTAAAACGCGTTTTTCTTGGAACGTCAAAAACTTTTTGTTGGACTGTACATTGGCATTTCATGAAAATTTAAAATGTTTTCAAAGGAGTTTCATTTCCTGCTAAATATGGGTATGAACGCGAGAAAATGCATTTTAACTGGTTTTCAGTTGATTAAACTTTAATTTTCATTAAAAATTTTGAAGTTTTTCGAAATTGTTTTTTGCCCCCTAATTATTCAGGCCAACTTTGAATGGGGGGGGGGGGGGGGGGCGACATAAACTTTGAAAAATATTTGCAACGGCCTAAACAAAAAAAAAAAAAAAATTGCAAAGGTGCGCAATCAAATATCGATACATTTTTGCGTGAAAAAAAAAATCGGACTTATTGGATAACTTTTATTTCTGTCAATATTGCAAACTTTGCACCAAATTCTCCACTTGTGCAAATAATAACTGCACACTAAATATATGCACACGAAGATCATAGCTCGATGTAGCTTTGGGGCTTTCGACCACTTTAGAACAATTTCATACTAAGTAGTGTGTCTTAGATAGTTTCTTCTGCTGTAGATTGAGGTGTGCACTTTGTTGGAGAGTTTTTTACAACTCTCACGATTTTTGCAAAATCTTTGAAATCCACAATATTGATTCAAAATCACTGAAAAAAGTATTTCTGCCAAAATTGGACTAAAAAATATAATCTATGCAAAAATATGTAAAAAGGTTTTCAGCCTAAAAAATAAACTTTAGTTATAAAAGTAGAAATAGATGTTCAAATGAGTCAATTTATTAAAAGAAATATTTAAATTTGAGGTACAAAACAAACCCCAATTGAAAACTTAATGGAAAACCATTTTTTTCACCAAACAAAATTAAAAAATCAATTTGCCCAGACAGTGCGCACCTTTGCCCCACATACGGGGACTCTGTACTGTGGTTTTTTCAAAAAAAGTATAAAAATTTAAATTACAGGGCATGGTATTAACATTTCAATGAATAAAATGATTTAAAATGCATTTTACACATGCCCAGTAGGGTGGTTCACAGATATATAAAAAAAGACAAAAGTGTTCCATTTCATTTGCATCAACCGGAATATTGAAGTTCTATGGCTGCTGAAGCTACCCTGAAAATTGGAGCTTTTTTGATTAAGGTTTAGTTGCTCCAGTTTTGATTCAAGGTTAGAATGGAATTTCAATAAATTTAATTGATTTATTATTCACTTTTTAATTCTTCTTATAGAAAGTTTTCTTCAACCCGATGAAATATTATCATCTAAAAAATTTCTTGTAGGTTTTGATCCGGGGAACAACTTTGTAGAACATCACAAAGCGCTAGGAATTGATCCCGAAAAGATGCAGGTTATTTTTTTTAGCATGTTTTAGATTTTTGACGAAAAAATTAAACTCCAAAAAACATCCTGAATCTTTTCGGGATCAATTCCTAGCACTTTTCGATATTCTACAAAGTTGTTCTCCGGATAAAAAAATTTAAGAAACTTAAACTTTGATTTTTTTTTGCAACGGCCTTATTGAATTTAAAAAATCGTGAAATAATTCATAAAAAAAATTAAAATAAAGATTGCAGGTCATTTTTTAAGATTTCAATGAAAAAATTACACTTTATGGCAAAAAACACCAAATCGATCAGAATATTTTCTTTCCGAGTTGAACATTTTCGAATATTTACATAAAATTTTAGTATGGACTTCCGCCAAAATTGTATGGACGAATCATTGATGCAATATGGCTTTTTAGGTCGTAGAGTAGCCCCCCACATTGTTACACCTAAAATGATTTAAAATCTATTTAAATTGAATTTGGAAATTATTCAATCAAGAATAACAAATAAGCTAGGTACAGTCAAATATTTGATAATTTCTTTCAATAAATCAGTTGATTATTATCACACTACTAGCTGTATCAATTCCTATCGGTTTTTTTTTGCATGGTCTATGCTTTATTTTGCTTACACTGAAACTCCCATAGGGTGAAGCCAAAAAGCCCGACCAAATGTGTATGCTATTGGTACCCACCGGCACTGTTATGTTTGTACATGTGAAGGCAACGAACGCCATAAGGAAACCATCAACAACGGCGCGACGACGACGACGACGGACCACAATCGTGGTGAGTGCAAAAATATTGAAGGCGAATCATAAAGGCAACAGCGGTCTCGGTTTTCTTCCTTTTTGTTTTTGTTCGGCGCAGCACACCTTCGGCTTGGTGGCGACGACGAACGGCGCGCGCGTTCGTTTCCTTTCGGGCGCTTATTTTGCACTCATATTCATGCATAATATGACGAGCGCCATTTTGAAATATGGAGTCAAGGATGGAATCGGGCATGGCAGACTGAGAAATTTAAGAGTACGACAAATGGGATTATTCGTGAGTTGTGGAGAATTCCTTGGCAGAGACAAGACATGTTAAATTATTAATTATTTTATTTGCAGTCTTCAAATCACAAATTTCTATCAATATCTTTCTTTTTGGAAATAATAAATAGAAAATTGATTTAGTTAGTAAATATATTCGAATTTAAACTTAAGTTTTAAAAACATAACAATAAGTTGATGTTTGTCTACCAAAGAGAGCACGTTTCTTTTTACAAATTTTATAAAAAAGTGTTTCATAGAACTTTGCAATCGTTACACGATAGACTGGCAAAGGCTAATCCTACATTCTTTGATTTTTTAACACCTAAACTCCCAAGCTAGAGAAAAAAGGGGGAATTTCCATACTAATTCACCTTTTTTTCTCGAGCTTGAGAGTTTTAACATCTAAGACTTTTTTAGCTGGATTAGCTAGAACAAAAGACAGCTTCCATTAGTTTTGTTCGCTCTTTATTTGTTTGGGGTTTCAAAGATTTTGAATTTTGAAATATTTTAGACATGTTTAAGGCTTAGTTACAGTTTATTTAAATTGAAATATAATTAAACAATTCTTCCACAGAATTAAACTTTTTCAATTCAGAGATTTCGTCCAACCAGCTGATCCCAGGTCAAAAGTGCACCGAATTGGCTCAAATTTGTCACAAGAGTTCCTTGGTCAATGTTACTAGCCTCGTATTTTTTTGTTTGGTGATTAGGGTGGTCCTATCCGGAATAGGGTGGTCCAAAAAATTGTGATTTTGAACGATTTTTGCAAAAAACCACATTTTTTCAAAAAATCTCCGGAACGGCTGAACCATTTTTAACTAGCCAAGTCTAATCTAACCCTGACCGTGTAAAGCCAGCTGCTCATTTTGGCTCGCTCATAAAAATGAGCCGCTCTTTTGAACGGCTCCTCTTTCGCTCTTCTTTGAAAATTTTGTTGATAAGACTATTTTAAAGAATGCTGTGATTTTTGATGTTTTTTTTATTAATTAAAAAACGAGAAGATTCGCTTTTAAACAAAGGTTTAAACGTTCGAATAATTAGATGGGGAACGCACCCATACTTAAAACTTGAGTTTTAGAGAAAAGACAAGAAGAGTTAGGATATGATTATTTAGTAGTTTTTCGACAAAATTTTTCAAAAGAATTTTTTGAAAAACTTAAATTTGCACTCCGGTAATTCTATAATGCGTCTTCCGATCAGTTGTGTAATGAAAATGTTTTTATTTTGTTTAGGAAATCATTCACTTTTGAAGTAGTTTAATTACATGAAAAAGTTCACCGTGTACATAATTCTGACAAATTTGACATAATTTATAAGCATTGTAAAAATTAAAATTACATTTTCAATCCTCAACGGATGGATAGATATTCAATAAATGATATTTATAAATTTTAAAAAAGACAAAATTTAAAAAATGATTCATCTTGGAACGATTCTTTGAAAATACCAGAGTTTCAAAAAGAACCGTGGCTCTTTTTTTGTGAGCCATGGTTCGTTCGCTCTTTTTTGTGAACCGGCTCTTTGAGCGGCTCGCTCTTTTTTTGCCCACCTCTAGTTCAGAATGAACCAATTTTAGTGCACCACGGGTTTGAATTAAATATACACTTAAAGATCAAATAAAAACTTTGCTTGTTTATCTCGCGACAGAAAGTTCACAAATGCGAATATTTTTTTAATGATTTTTTCTGAAATATATTTTTTTCAAAACATTAAAAAAATAAAAACAAATTTCTCAAAGTATCAAAGTATCCCAGATAATTTTGATGAAGACGCATGATACTTTATGTTCAATTTATGTTCCGAATTCCGATATTTTTTCTACTTCTGTCATTACGTTTGACCACTCAATCGAGATGAAAAATCAATCAACCAATCTCTGCTATCGAATGCACATAAAAATTAATTTAAATTCCCGCAATCATTTCTGCGAAGAAACTCCAAACAGCGATAAATATAACAAGGCAATCATTACAGCAGATTGAAGGTACACCATAATATCAAATTCCGATAAAAATTCATTCTCCCAACAATGTAACTACCACCAATCTAATTTAAACGTAATAAATTGCGAACTGTGTCTCGATTGCCTAAATCACTTGTTCAGGGCGCTCTTTGACCCAAACCCAAACGCGGAAACAATTAGGGGGTTCGCCTGGCCCAATCATAAAAATCGATTTAAAACTTCCCAGGACCATCCTCCGAGATCGATAACCGCTCAAAATATGGTTCAGAACCTGTTCCCGTGGTCGAATTGTTTCAAACATCGTTTGTCGCTACGGCGATGACGCCCGGGGACCGGTTTTCTGGCGAACCTTCGGAACTCTGGACCAAACCATACTTTGCACAAGAAGGAGGAGAAAATTGCATTTGTGGGAGAGAAGTGTCCATTATAAGTCGAATGCCGACGCCAAGTTGGACCCCAGACGAGGAACCTCATTGAACTTGGTTGACTCTTGGCTCCAGCAGCGCAAGGGATTGCGACTCCAGGTTGCGGCCGAGGCTTTCGTCGGTCTGGAGCAAACGCTCGGGCAGGTAAAAAATATTTCAATTAAATGGAGAATTTTGATTGGCTCCGAGTGCGTTGATGTATAATGTATAAAGTTGCAAAAATGAAAAGGTTTGCCGCGCAGCACAATTGCGCGCACTCTGTCCAGGGAAAATCGCGGGCTTGGTTCGCGGCTGGGGACCGCGGAATTTATGTTTACAACGGAATTGTGGTCGGAGCGCAAGGCCGTGGCCCACAGGAATGAGGGAAGCTTAAACGTCAGTCTTGTTTGGCTATGTAAGTATAACTATTATTATGTTGGACAAGGTAACAGAAATAAGTCGAGGATATTTTTGACCGATCAAATTACACTGACTTTCAAAAACTGACAAAAGTGACATGAACTTTGGGATCCCTAGAAACATGAGCAGGCTGATTTTTACAAAATTATTTAGACAGGGACGAATTGTTTTCTCCAAAGTTTGTATGGTGATTTAGGGCGGTTCAACCACTTCTTCGCTATCTTGCCAACTTGACGCACAAGCATTTTTGGCCAAATTGAGTTAAGAACGCCAGCTCACAATGCCTTTTGACCTTCACAGATTCCCAAAATTCGATTCCAATCCTGAGAAATTTAATAAAAACCGAAAAAAAAAACTCCGTACATTTTTGTCACTTTTTATATCAAAGAAGTTTCAATCTTGTCGTGCTATTTTGACACACCCTGAAAATTGAAGTTTGAAATTTTAAGTGTGACAATTGGTCAAAGGGATTTCAGGTCAGAACGCGTTTGACCCAAGTACGGGCTCGACTGCCGTAAACATTTTCAATTATAACTCGGGACTCCAGCAACCAAATTCAACCAAACTTCTGCACAATGTACAGAATGGTCAACCAAACAAAACCTGTTTATTATTGTTTACATTTCGTGCTCTCGTTTTTGTTTTTTCAAGGTCAAACATTAAAATGCGTTTTTCTCGGAACGTCAAAAAGTGACGTGCGATAAGGTAGCATGACAGCGTCGACTTGGCAACCGAGTGATCCCGAGCATGGGTAAATAACAAGGGAAATGATTATTACGCATTTCTCTGGTATCAATCCCAAATTTTGGTATTCCTGGACCCTTTAAAATTTGTCTTAAGGATTATGCAAGAGCAAAATGTGGTATCATACCAATTTAAGGTACTGTGCAAAAATGCGGAAATTTTTCAATGCTCGAACACCACATTTTTGTATTCTTTTGTTATTACAATGTTTTATCAAATTCCCCTGAAACTATGGGAAAATTTTGACAAAATAATTCTAAAATGATGTCTCAAAGCGAATGCTTTCATTGAAAACCGGAAATTACTTTGATTATAAACATTTTTGATATACCCCCTGAAGAAATTACTTGAAATTGTGGAAAATTTTCTAAGTCAGGATGGCACATTTTAGCATTATTTTGGTATTAAAGTGTTTTATCGATTTCCCCTGAAACTATGGGAAAGTTTTGACCAGTAGGAGCGGCTGTGGCTTACTGGTTACGGTGTTCGCTTTGTAAGCGAATGGTACTGGGTTCGATTCCCATCTGCTCCCAACGAGAAAGTATAGGAAATATAAATCTTGAAACACTGATCATGAACGAAAAATCAAAGTCGCTCGAGTCGGGGTTCGATCCCCCGTCCTTTGGATTGGTAAGCAAAAATGCTAACCACTAGGCCATCGCGACTTGGTGAGCTATAACTGGAATTAGGAATACTGTTGCTACCAACTATATACGCGCTGGGTCCTTGTCCATTTGACAAGGGTTCGGAAGTTCTAAATAACGTTTGAACCCGATTGGTGCAAACGTTCTTCAGGGCGGGGCTTGTCAATAAAGCTGAAGTACCTCGCGCTTGGCTAGCCAGCGTAGAAATGGGTCACCGAAGCTCGGCAGAGCTAACACCTTCCAGATGCCTATGCGAGTTATTTGCATGTATAGAATGTAGATCTAAAAATACATGGAAACAACTCAATTTGTAAGAAGCGGCCGCGTGGTCCCGTTTGGTTGGTTGCACGCACACACACACACACACAACTATGGGAAAGTTTTGACCAATTTTGACAAAATAATTAATTTTGCGCTAAAATGATGTCTCAAAGCGAATGCTTTCATTGAAAACCGAAATTTTCAAACTTGATTTTAAACATTTTTGATATACCCCCTAAAGAAATGACTTGAAATTGTGGAAAATTTTCTAAGTCAGGATGCCGCATTTTGGTATTATTTTGGTATTGAAGTGTTTCATCAAATTCCTTTGAAACTATGGGAATTTTCTTATTAATTTTGACGAAATAATTAATTTGGCGCTAAAATGACTTGAAACCCAAAAATGTTAAAGCTGATTTTCATTTTTTTTTATAAACCCTCTAAGATTTTTTTTAAATCTTTGAAATTTCTCTATGTCGGTATAACAAAATACTTAGAAAAACGAGTCAATCAGAAGAATTTTAGAATTTTTTTGAATTTTAATCCAGTTTCATTTTAATAACACTTGTTTTTCAATCTTGTTATTTTTCAGAAGCTTCAAGAACTGCAAGCACAAATGCATTCGATGTGGTGAAGAATATCACTAAGAACAACATGGAATCATCAGGTGAGTAGATTTGGCTGTTGCATATGGATCATTTCCGTTTTTCCACTAACTGCAACTGCTGCACTAAAAATTGTATGAAAATACCAAATTTTGGTATTACTTGTGCAAATGACAGCGACCAAAATGTGCTCTTGGTTGCCCAGTAATAGATGGTAAAATACCATGAATTCATACCAAAATCTTGTGCGTGGAAGACCACAAGAATACCAAAATCTGTTTTTCTAAGGGCGCGGGAATACCTAAAAATAAAACCATGGCAATACCAAGTTTTGGTATTCAAGCAATGTTCAAAAATCCAGGATACCTCAATTTGGTATTGAAATGGTTTTATTTTGAGGTATTATTTTACCCTTGGAATAACATGGTTTGGTATTGTTGTGCCCTTCCACATACTTTGGTATGATTTCATGGTATTTTACCATCTATTACTGGGCAACCAAGGGCACATTTTGGTCCCTGTTATTTGCCCAAGTAATACCAAAATTTGGTATTCTCGTGTTATTTACCCCTGCTTGGGGTTAGAGTCTCAGACTATCAATCTAAAGAAATGATTCTACCTGATTTCATTCGTTTTTTGATCATATTCAAAATAAAATCACAGTCGAAAAATGTGCAGTAAATCGGGTGGAAGTAGCAGCTATTATGCCAAGGGCCAATCTTTTGTTAAACACATCGCTCATGTAATTTTTTTTTCAAAAAAATATATATTTTTTGAAAGGTTTAAAAATAGTTCAGAGACATGAGCAAGATAAACAATTGATTTATTTCTAAATTGTAGATGGTTATTTTTGTATGTATTTCCCACTACAAACTCGTCGACTCCTTCTTAAAGTGAGAAATGTTCCATTTCCATCTCGCTTAATCCCCGAGCCCGTTGGCAACTTTATGCAATGTAAATGCAGCTCATGCAATGAATTAAACATTCCAGCCGTTGTTGTGCTGCGCCCGGTACCGTACAGGGGGGCAACAATGTGTTGAGTCACCACCCTGCTCCGGGGAAAAAACACCACCCCGGCCAGGAGGATCGGTGGTGGGGATCACAATTTGTAGACCCCCTGGTGGGACACGATGTAAAATCCCGCCATGCCAGGGGTCC
Source organism: Culex pipiens pallens (assembly GCF_016801865.2). Classification (NCBI taxonomy): domain Eukaryota; kingdom Metazoa; phylum Arthropoda; class Insecta; order Diptera; family Culicidae; genus Culex; species Culex pipiens. Next base: position 56,741,867 of record NC_068939.1, read on the forward strand.
ATCGGCGGGGATGCAAAAACTTTCATGCATATCAATGAATGCGAAAAAATAGTATCAGCAGCAGTTCAGTACAGCTGAACTCGCGCGCGCCCTCGGAAAACTAGTAAAACTCGCTCGCCAACTTTTATGCACTTCGCGTATAAAATTTCCATATAAATGGTCACAAATTATAGACTTTGGGTGTACACTTTCGACGCCATTTTTTTCCTCCTCCCGGTCGAGTTCAGCACTTTTTTTTTCTGTATTTCAGCCCTCTCCTTGGGTAGAACCGAACCGATCTCCCAACCCCGGCCAGTACCAGCCAACCCAACAGCAAACAGTCAGAGTGGTGCTCTACGCGGAAACACGGCGAGACGGACTGGGTGCCCTGTCCAAATAGGGCCAGACACGCGCGGCTTTTATGGGGTTTTATTGCAATAAAATCTACCAAAACAACACCTCTACCCGGCAGCAGGGGGGCACCGGCACGTCTGGCTTTGGAAAATCCATTATTTGCTTACTTTGTTACGACAACGACCTGTCGACAATGGAACGATACTTATTTTCAAACTTTTTTTTAAATTTTAAAAATACATAAAAATCAGAACAGTTTAAAGACAACACATTCTTAAAGCAATGCTACAGCAAAATCTATGTAGACACCTTAAGAAGACGTTAAATGTTTACATTAGTTAAGTAATTAACTGTCACTGATCAAGATTCTTCAACTATTAAGAGCGAGTCCACGAGCAAAGTATACCCATCTCGCATCGACCTCACTAATCTGCCTGAAATTTTCAGGGGTTGTTTGTATATATAAAACTAGCAACTAGCCAAAATATGAGCACTCTAGGTCAACGGGTTCAAAAACGTCAAAAAAATTAAAAATCTGAAGGGGCCTATTGTCATTTTAGTGAAAAAATAGCACAATTTTCAAACTCAAATAAAAATATGTTCCATCCAGATATCAAACTCGGTTCGACCTGCAGCTTGAAGGGGACATTTGAGACTACCATCTGAGACTGAGAGCGCTTTGGGTAAGGCAGTTTAACATATTGAATAGACACTTTTTCTTTTAGTGATTTTTTTGGGTGCAAATTTTTGCTCGGAGGACCCCTTAAATCAAATGTTCTGTGCCGGTGATTATTTTATCATATTCGTATTTCTGAGACAATTTCACAATAGAAGCATGCATAAAAATGTTTAAAATTAAAGCTTAAAAAAATTAAGAAGCTGCCTTTTTATCTAGTATCCTTGGAAACGAACTTGATTTTCAATAAATGTGATTTAAAGATTTTTTGGGATGCTCTACCCTGCATATTGTTGCATTATTCAAGCCTAAGGCTACCAACTCTTGCTGAGCAAAATTCCGTACACTTTGCCGATATGACACCATGGCAAAATAAAAACTATCTAGGAATAATTTATATAAATTTGGAATTAAAAATATAAAACTTTCAATTTCAATTTAATTTATTTTATTAGTAAATAATCAATTAACAATTCCGTATTTCTTATAACCTAATAGAGTTTTGGAGTTCCTTTCAACTATGATTTGAACTATAATTCATTTTGATGTAATTGGATATTCTAACAATGGATTTGGCAAGAGAAGGAAAAATTAAAAAAAAAACCTTCTAGATTTACTAAGGAAAAGGATAGAAATAGAAAAGCTTAAAACTAAATCACAGTATGTTTTGTCTATTGACGTCGAAAAACTTCGCTGCACAAGGCAGCTTATCCGTTGTAGATGTACTTCATCATCAGCTCACTGAGAGCCTGGAATTGTTCTGCCTTGTTCCGGCAGGCACGGAAGCGCGTGAGCATCTCTCCAGCAAGAGCGAAAAACTCGGGAAGCGTGAAGAGGTCATCTCCGGTAACGTCTGCTTGTCCCGGTGAAGTACCGCTCCCAGAAGCGGCTACTCTAGCGTACGAACCTCCCCAACCGGGAGGGAACGCTGGGTTGGTCGATGGAACCGCTCCGCCGCCAGCTGCTGCAGCGTTCGAGATCGAAGTCTTCGGAGGTTGGCGGGACGCTGGCGCTTTCTTCTTCTTGTCCTGCTCCTCGAGGTACTTTTTCCGCGCGGCACAGCCACGGAAATTCGCCGTGTGGTTACCACCACAGTTCGCACACTTGACGCGCGCTTTGTGCTGCTGGGCGTTTTCCCCCAGCTGGTCTTTCCGCGGAAGATTGCACCTTTCGGTGAAGTGGGTCTCACCGCACTTTACGCACCGGGGTGGAAGATTGCAATTTCTGGAACCGTGTCCGAATTTCTGACAGCGGTGGCATTGGGCTGCGTCGGCCGGATTCTTCGTATAGAATCGCCACGTCACAAAGAAGCCGTCCAGTGCTTTGATTCGCCGTAGGTCCTGGATTTTGACGGACCCGCGATCGAAGTACAGGAGGTACAAGGTGTACGTACCTGTCACCGTAGTCGATTTTGAGAGCACCTTTATCTCTCGAGGCTTTACCTTGACGCCCGTCAGGTGTTCTTCCTGGTCGGAGATCGGGCGGTCCGGATATCCCTGAAGGACGATCTTCACTGGGACCTTCTCTGCAGGGTCAAATGTAAAGAATTTGAAGTTTCGCAACTTCAACTTCTTCACCACCAAGTCGAAATGCAGCTTCTTGTGGGTAATCACTTGCACAGAAGTTTTGCCAATTTTGAGACAATATTGGAGTCCCTCAAGCAACTCGTCAACATCGTCAGCCAACGTATCCAAAACAAAAATTGGAGGTGGTCGTCGTTCCTTCGGAGAGTTACCGTTTTTCTGCTTTCCTTGCTTGCGCGCAAGTTCATCATCGTCATCGTCGTCACCAGCATTGCTGCTGTCACTGTCGGTGTTGTTTTCATCTCCACTCAGCATCTCAAATTCGTTGCTGGTGGGAACGTTGGAAGTGGTTGTTGTCGTAGTGCTGGTGGACTGCTGCTGCTGCTGCTGCCCGGAAGTGCTTCCGGATGCCCGAGTCGATTGTCTCGTCCGTACTGGGGACTCACGTGGACGGTATGACACGTGTAAAAATGAAGGATCGGTGACGTCACCGGGCACGCTCCCGTGCGCGATGGCGGTCGATGCGGCGTTGGTATGTTTACCTTTCTGCACTCTGCCGGTAGATGAACTTCGCGGGTTTTTCGAGGCCGCACTCGAACTGCCTCGGCCACGGCCGGCCCTTGGCATGCTGGAGGAGCAAACTCGCGGGTAATCACAGTTAAATACGGCGTAAAAATCGAAAAGTTTGAAGAGCTCCGAACACTTGACTGTTGCTGGCTGGTGTTGCCAGTCCCGATGAATAAAACTTTCTAGTTCTTAAATTTTAAAAAAATTACTTTGCTATCAGAGTGCTTATGACTTGCACATTTAAAAATATTCACAGAATAAACCGCGATTTGCTGTATCAAATCTTCATGTTCTTTTTTTTTTTGTTAAACGTTCAAAAGTTTTCGAAATGTCAAGTTGGCTTTTAAAAATAAAATCTTTCTCATGAAAACATTTGAAAAGGACCTTCTGAAGACACTCTTGATTGATTATTAAAATGTTTACAGGTTTTCACAAGCTTTAGAAAACCTTTGGATCTTTTATCGGATAAATATTTTTTGTAAAGAAATTGAAAAGAACAATAATTGATAATCAACTGTGAAATGAGAAAAGTCGTAAAAAATTCCGTACAAATCTGTATTGTTTGAAAAATTCTGTACACAAATTCCGGCCTGTTGAAAATCCGCCGATAGAGTCAAAAATCCGTACGGTAAGGAAAAATTCCGTATAGTTGGTAGCCTTATTCAAGCCCCTTTTCAGATGTCTTTTAAATTTTGAAATTAGATTGAATTTTGCTTAAGTTACAGTATTTTAAAGATTTTTGACGTTTTTGAACCTTCAAACTTAGTGTCCCGATTCAATAAAAAATATAAATTTTGAAATAACAAGCCATAGTTTTAACATTTGCATGGAAAAAAATGTTTTAAAATGCATTTTACACTAGTTCAGTTGTTTTGCAATCATAAGTTTTCAAAAAATGTAAGATAAAACAAAGAAACTTTATAAAAATCTAAAGCTTTTATGAATCAACCCAAACATATTAAAAATGATTCTAAACGCAGAGGAATGCATTTCAAATTGATTTCAGCTGATTGCAGTTCAATTTCCGTTGAAGTTTTGAAGTATATTGAAAAAAAATTGCCCCTCGATTTTTCGGGAAACCTTGAAGGGGGGGAGACAAAAACTTTTAATAAAATTTGTATCAGCCTTAATGTGAAAAAGCAAACCAAATTCCGCTTCTTTTGATACTCATTTTGCATATTTTGAAAATTAGAGTATTTTCGAAAAAATACGGTAATTTTTGAAAAATTTCAATATTTCCAAAAAAACTCAAATAAAGTGATAAAAGCATATAAAATTTCGTTTCGTTTGATACCCATACCCATGATAATTTGCGATTTTTTTTTTATATTTTCCAAAAAAAAACTCAAATAATGTAAAAAAGCAAACCAAATTTCTCTTCGTTTGATACTCATTTTGCATATTTTGTAAATTTGAGAAATTTCGTTAATTTACGAAAGTTCTAGTATTCTCAAAAAAAAAAGCTCTAATAAAGTGCAAAATGCATACAAAATTTCGCTTCGTTTGATACCCATATTTCACATTTTGAAAATTTGAGTATTTAAAAAAAACGGTATTTTGTGAACAATTTTGAGTACATATAATAAGATAAGATTATCGCTGATAGTTGAATAATCTTTTCGCACTCTTCGACAAAATTGTTCCCTGGAACACGAACTATGAGCTCAAAGTCAAGGGCCAGGTCCTGTCGCAACCAAGCTCAGTCCACTAAGGGATCATGCCCTGAAATTCCCGCAAAATTGATCCATAACGTATACATTTTGTATACGTTATAAGAGTATTTGAAAATCGATTGATAAGACAAATTTTTTCCATGTTTGTGAAACAGAATTTAGCAAGAATGACAATTTCACCGATTTTTTTTTTCGGATTTGCTTGTACTTCACTTATAATATGTTTTACCGTCCTAAACCGCTCAAGACTTGAAAACCGTTGAAAGTTCGTTTGAACCACACTTTCAACGCGTCGAGCATTCGTTCCAGGATATTGATTTTTACGATCAAACACCACCACTTCCTCGCCGTCCGGATGCGTGAAATTGATGATTGAAACATAAATGGCTGTTACAGGGCGAGCCCCCATTCGCGTCAGTACCACCAGGTCCTTACCTTTCTTTCAGAAACCGGTCAGAAGGCAAATTTTCGTAACCAATCAGACCAATTACCCGCGTGTTGTCTATTTATCCTTCAACCTTCGTTGACTACCGTAGTTAAGATATTACTACCGGCTCATCACCAGTTCAAATAGAGTGCACCCGGATAATCAAGGTATTTGCTAAGACCTCGTGCACGTTGATAGCGTTGAACATGGTCCGCGTGATCGATTGACCAAGAAACATGGACTTTGTAGTCACGGCGGCGGCGGCTCAGCTTTCCTGCTCTGGTCATAATTTGCCTCCCATTCTGGAAAACCCCGGGGCATTCCCTTAAAAGAACACTATGACGAACTGGCCTCGAGCTCTTGTACGACCACCGAAGCCAGACCGCTAATGATTGTTTAATTGAATTAAATTAAATCACAAGGGTGAAAATGATGCTATGCTTTGCTGTGAAACGGTGCAATTATGTTTATGCTTTCTTTGTTGGTGAGCAGTTTGGTGCTAGGTTGAATGCAAATAAGCTGGAATAGTGTTTTAATGCTTATTGTTTTCGTAATTTTGACAAATACGGATAATTACATCATAATTGGGATAGCTTTGACAATTTTTCAATTGTTTTTTTATATTTAATATTAACGTTTAGGTTAAAATAATAATTTTTCAATAGTAATGTCAACAAATTTATAACTTTTTTTTTGTTAAAATAAAATAACTAATAAATTGATTTTGGTTCAAGTATTTTCTAAACGGATAAAGGATGACTATCATGTATTGATGTCAATTCTGATTTATTTTGAACTGTGTTAGAAATATGTGAACAAAATATTTCTTCATCGTTTAAAGAAGTTTCAATAAGCTGAAAAACTAAAAAATACAAATTCTAAGAAATTAGAAAATTAGCTCTTGAATTAATTTCGCTAAGAATAAGTACAAGAGGGCACATATGCATTTCTTTTTTTCAAAAATAGTTTAACATCAAAAATATTTTCCGCTTATTTATTTGATAGACTCCAAACAAAATAGAAAGCCAATTGAATGCTTTCAAATCACCATCGCTAGCTCTATTCGCACACATTTCACAAACACAAAAAGATAAAAGGACGACGAACGTGCGGTGCGGTGCGTTTGTTCGGAAAGGCCAAAATTTCACCGAGGCGGAAAAAGGACAATCTCCTCGTTGAATGTGAGTTTTCCTCCCCAAAAGGACGGTTCCGGCGACTGCTAACAAGCCACCACCACCCCAACCCCCCTACTCCAGCTCCAGGTCAATTCAAATTCACGAGTCACGAAACAGAGCAGAAAAATAACTTTTGATATTACCGCTATGAATGGAGGATGGGTGGAAAAGGGGATGGATCGGGCAGGGTCTACCAAAATGGGTGTGATAACGCGCTTGCAATGCCTCCGAAAAGGACGAATCCGGAGGGGCTCCTCTTCACTTCCCACCCCTGCGCGTTGCGTTGACATAAGCATAATCTGTTGATATTCGCACACACAATAGCCTTAATCAAATTGCACGTTTCCATTAGCAACTTCTAACGACGACGGTTGGCGACGACGTCAACGATGATGTCAGTGAGAGGATTTTCACACGTAGGGTAAACTTAGCAATTTTAGTAGGGTTTATCTGTTGGATTAGTATTCTCTATTGTACACAATAGTAAACATTTGATTTGAAAGTGTTGATCAAAGACTTATTTTTTCACAGTATATTGGTAAAAACCGCTAAAATAAAAATAAGAATTTACAGACATGTTTTGATTCAGATGCTTTCAACAATTGTATTAGTGATATTAACATGGTGAAACTATTTTTAATAACCGTAAAACGGGGTGACTTTGATAGCCGGGGTGACTTTGATAGGTTTGATATTTTTCCGCAAAATGAAGAGTACACATTAAATATGTACGGAATGGTTTGGAATCATATTGAATACGGTAGAGAAGTATTCAAAGTACCTCGAGAAGAACTTTTCATAAAATTTTGAAAAGTTTCAAAACTTAGTTAACTATAATTACGAAAATGTTGATGAAAGGCATTATTTCAACCTTCTCGAAGTGTCATGATTTTCTCAATGAACATAATTTTGAATCGGAAAACAGAATGCATTTTCAGATTTTTTGGACAATTTTCCATTAGGAGAAGGAAAAATAAGTTTGTAAATTATAAAAAATATGTGTTTTTGAAACACAATTCTAAAAAATCTTCAAATTTATAGGCGATTTCAGCTGAACATATTTCATGTAAAATGCGAAAACTTTTGATTCATGCTTCGAATTCAGTTTAAAATGCAACATAAATCGATGATTTTATAAACAAAACTAGTTTTAACGAGTTTAAGTAAAAATTCAGACTTTTGAACATTGTTACCTACAATTTATTTGTGTTTTGTTAAAAAACTAATGAACTTTCAATTCAATTCATGTTTATTTCTTGTACTAAGCATAATACATTTTGTTTTAACTTATAAACTAGTGTAGAGTTATGGAGATCCTTGCAGCTACAGCATTATCAGTAATCATTGGATTAAATTAATTTGTTATACTTGGTGAGATTTAACGAAAGCAGAAAAATTCAATTACAAAAAACTGCTAAACTAATGAACTTAGTTAACTAAATATAAACATTGATTTTTTTCTTAAAAACTATATCAGCGAACTTAGTGATGGTACATTTGACGTAAAAATAAAATTTGAACACCTTAAATCTGATTTTAACAAGAAAAACTATGAATATCAAAGTCCCCCGGAATTTAATCTAAGAACTTTTAAGAGGCAGTATTTGTAAATATTGCTCGGTTTGTTCTAGAGGTCGTATCGAGATGCTCCAATTTGGATGAAACTTTCAGCGTTTGTTTGTCTATACATGAGATGAACTCACGCCAAATATGAGCCCTCTACGACAAAGGGAAGTGGGGTAAACGGGCTTTGAAGTTTGAGGTCCAAAAAACATAAAAAATCTTAAAATTGCTCGCATTTCCGTAAAACTGCATCAATTCCAACTCTCTTAGATGCATTCGAAAAGTCTTTTAAAGCACTTCAAAATGTGCCATAGACATCCAGGATTGGTTTAACTTTTTCTCATAGCTTTTGCAAATTACTGTCAAAAATTGTTTTTTTTATAACCTTAATATCTTTTTGCAACAGCCTCCAAAGGTCAAAAGTTAGGGAATTTCATGGACTATAAGCATACGGTAATAACTTTCTGGCCAATCGCAGTTTTCCTCATAGTTTTTCGATTTTTCTATAATATACATTTTACAACGTTAGTTTTTGCTCTGTAGGTCGGCACTTTTTGTGTTGGAGTTGTAAATTTGATTGGAAAAAAAGCCATTCAGAATTAATTAAAATATTTTTTAACAATTTGTTGGAATAGGGGTAAAACAGGGTTTCGCCTACTTGATACAACATTTGACGTATTGATCACAGGGTAAATAAGATATATTTCTTTTTACAGAAAAGTTTTATTTAATTATTTTTTAAATCAAATTTACAACTCCAATACTTCTAACTTACGTGAAATTTTCCGAGGATTCCGAATATGACAAAATTGAGACCAAAAAGTAAAAATAATAATCTCGAGAAAAACCTTACCAGTTGGAAAATATTCCAAAATTAAATTGATATCCTATCAAAGTCACGCCGGTTTACGGAACTTTAAATACGTTTTATTTATAAATTTTAACCAATATGTTTGAAAATCAAATAATGTTTAATTCTACCCTATACCGAGGACACCTCAGTGGGAAGGCGGCTGCGTTTGAGCATTTTCCATTTCCCGGCCAGCAGAGCAAGGACACTCGAATCGAGACTCGAATGTTGAAGGCTGGAAGAGACAGCCAGTGGCGGTCGAGGGTGAAAATCTCTTGCATATGGGATTATGCCGATGGTGAATCAGTTGCGAGCGTTGAATGTTGTGGCGTCGTTGTTGTTGAATGAACCGATTGAGCACTAACGAGAGCCACGCGTCACACGGCTCGGCAGCGGGGGGTTTAAGGGATTAAAATGTTGCTAACTTGTCGAATAAAAGAGTGTCAACATTAGTTTTTGATGGCTTGTGACATAAAGAATTAAAATTAAAAACTAACTTAATCCACCTATGTGGTTGGAGCCTTCCCCACTCATTATTCCAACAATGGCTGATATGATGGGGTTGTACACAAATTTCATCTATTTTTTAGATCCGGAATAAAAAAAAGTACATAAATATAACTTAAGAGGCCATATCTCGAGAACGGGTTGCCAGATCTTCAATGTGTTTGGACCCGTTGGAAAGTTCTTTTGATAACCTAACCAACGATGGGTCGGATGGTAGATCCGGACATAGTTTACATACTTTTAAGTGAGATCCGGCTTTCAAAAAGTACATCAATATCACTTATTGGCCATATCTCGAGACAGGGTTGCCAGATCTTCAATGATTTGGACTCGTTGGAAAGGTCTTTTGATAACCTAACCAACGATGGGTCGGATGGTGGATCCGGACATAGTTTACATACATTTAAGTGAGATCCGGCTTTTAAAAAGTACATCAATATCACTTAAGTGACCATATCTCGAGACAGGGTTGCCAGATCATCAATGTTTTGGACTCGTTGGAAAGGTCTTTTGATAACCTAGCCAACGATGGGTCGGATGGTGGATCCGGACATAGTTTACATACATTTAAGTGAGATCCAGCTTTCAAAAAGTACATCAATTTCACTTAAGTGGCCATATCTCGAGACAGGGTTGCAAGATCTTCCATGTTTTGGACTCGTTGGAAAGGTCTTTTGATAACCTAACCAACGATGGGTCGGATGGTGCATCTGGACATAGTTTACATACATTTAAGTGAGATCCGGCTTTCAAAAAGTACATCAATATCACTTAAGTGGCCATATCTCGAGACAGGGTTGCCAGATCATCAATGTTTTGGACTCGTTGGAAAGGTCTTTTGATAACCTAGCCAACGATGGGTCGGATGGTGGATCCGGACATAGTTTACATACATTTAAGTGAGATCCAGCTTTCAAAAAGTACATCAATTTCACTTAAGTGGCCATATCTCGAGACAGGGTTGCCAGATCTTCCATGTTTTGGACTCGTTGGAAAGGTCTTTTGATAACCTAACCAACGATGGGTCGGATGGTGCATCCGGACATAGTTTACATACATTTAAGTGAGATCCAGCTTTCAAAAAGTACATCAATTTCACTTAAGTGGCCATATCTCGAGACAGGGTTGCCAGATCTTCAATGTTTTGGACTCGTTGGAAAGGTCTTTTGATAACCTAACCAACGATGGGTTGGATGGTGGATCCGGACATAGTTTACATACATTTAAGTGAGATCCGGCTTTCAAAAAGTACACCAATATCACTTAAGTGGCCATATCTCGAGACAGGGTTGCCAGATCTTCAATGTTTTGGACTCGTTGGAAAGGTCTTTTGATAACCTAGCCAACGATGGGTCGGATGGTGGATCCGGACATAGTTTACATACATTTAAGTGAGATCCAGCTTTCAAAAAGTACATCAATTTCACTTAAGTGGCCATATCTCGAGACAGGGTTGCCAGATCTTCCATGTTTTGGACTCGTTGAAAAGGTCTTTTGATAACCTAACCAACGATGGGTCGGATGGTGCATCTGGACATAGTTTACATACATTTAAGTGAGATCCGGCTTTCAAAAAGTACATCAATATCACTTAAGTGGCCATATCTCGAGACAGGGTTGCCAGATCTTCAATGTTTTGGATTCGCTGGAAAGGTCTTTTGATAACCTACCCAACGATGGGTCGGATGGTGGACCCGAACATAGTTTACATACATTTAAGCGAGATCCGGATATATGTGAAAACACATTTTTTTACATAACTTTTGAACTACTTATCGAAACTTCAATCTGTATAAAACTCGATCTATGGGACCCTAAACCAAGTCGAATGCAACAGGTTCGGGTCAAATCGGTACAGCCAGTGCACAGTGGTCCAGATCACAAAATTAAGTGGAAAATGGATTTTCCGAAAAATGGTTAAGTTTTGGAGCTTTGGTGTCTTCAGAAGAGTTGTTGCATATGGAAAGGCGCAACTTTTGGTTTGGTTGAAAATTAGGGTGGTTCACGATTAGGGTGATTTTGGAAATCTAACTTTACAGGAATATTTTTGGGAATTTTTTCGTCTTCTAGAAAGTTGACGGGCTTGCCAATCCAAGCAACTTTGTCGAAGACACCAAAATTTTATCTCGTAATCTACGCCTTCTACGACCAAATTTATAGAAAGCATCTGAGCAAACCTTCAAAAATCAGTTTTTTTAACCTGGCAATTCAGGGTTTAGTTTTAGAGAAAAGTGGTATTCGGGGCACTTTTAGAGCTCTAAAAAACAAACATTTTTATTATCCAACAAGTCAATTTGGACTTAAGGGTCAAAAGTTACAGCGATTTTAAGGTAAAAAAGATGCAAATTTAAAACTTAAATATCTCGAAATGGCGCAAGCCAAATTTTAAGCACTAGGTTGCATTTGAAAGAGGAGATCTAGCACTACAAACGCTGAAAAAATCTCAGGGGTGTTTTTCTTTAAACTCGAGATATCTTCATTTGAAAAAGTCTAATTTTCAAGGGAAATCCTTATGGGACCACCCTAACGAATTTCGAAAATTGTCCAAATATTTGTTTTTCCATGTAATTTTGCCCGCTGAATCTGAATCTGCCCTCAGAATTGACCCAAAGTGTCGAAAAATCGATTTTTGGTCATATTTTGGGTTTAAATGATAATTTTACATGGAAACACAAAATATGACCAAAAATCGATTTTTCGACACTTTGGGTCAATTCTGAGGGCAGATTCAGATTCAGCGGGCAAAATTACATGGAAAAACAAATATTTGGACAATTTTCGAAATTCGTTAGGGTGGTCCCATAAGGATTTCCCTTGAAAATTAGACTTTTTCAAATGAAGATATCTCGAGTTTAAAGAAAAACACCTCTGAGATTTTTTCAGCGTTTGTAGTGCTAGATCTCCTCTTTCAAATGCAACCTAGTGCTTAAAATTTGGCTTGCGCCATTTCGAGATATTTAAGTTTTAAATTTGCATCTTTTTTACCTTAAAATCGCTGTAACTTTTGACCCTTAAGTCCAAATTGACTTGTTAGATAATAAAAATGTTTGTTTTTTAGAGCTCTAAAAGTGCCCCGAATATCACTTTTCTCTAAAACTTAACCCTGAATTGCCACGTTAAAAAAACTGATTTTTGAAGGTTTGCTCAGATGCTTTCTATAAATTTGGTCGTAGAAGGCGTAGATTACGAGATAAAATTTTGGTGTCTTCGACAAAGTTGCTTGGATTTGCAAGCCCGTCAACTTTCTAGAAGACGAAAAAATTCCCAAAAATATTCCTGTAGAGTTAGATTTCCAAAATCACCCTAATCGTGAACCACCCTAATTTTCAACCAAACCAAAAGTTGCGCCTTTCCATATGCAACAACTCTTCTGAAGACACCAAAGCTCCAAAACTTAACCATTTTTCGGAAAATCCATTTTCCACTTAATTTTGCGATCTGGACCACTGTGCAGTGCCGAGAAACATGAGCTAGTTTGTTGGTCACATACATACATACACACACACATACACACACACATACACACACACATACACACAGACATTTGTTCAGTTTTCGATTCTGAGTCGATATGTATACATGAAGGTGGGTCTACGACGTTTTTATACATAGTTCATTTTTAGAGCAGGATTATAGCCTTACCTCAGTGAGGAAGGCAAAAGTAATTATCTATTATGCTTGAAAGTTAACGCTGGTTAAAGACTGTTCATCTGAACTGCCTGATTTTTTGTTGTAAAATTTTACATGACATGCAAATTTGTGAATTGAAAATTTAATTATTTAAGTAGTTTTTTTGGGTACCGTTATCAGGGTCAATGTCAACACTAGTGAGTGCGTCCATCCCGGGAATTTTTTTGATTTCTTTCCGGTTTGCCGTTTCCTTTCCTTTTTTTTGAGACGTTATCAAAGACATATTTTTTTAAAAGATTTTCAAGTAACATATTACGTCGAATGGACGAATGGAATCTGAATCACATTGGATAAACAAAAGGGTTGATTTAAAATCCAAAGCATTCCATTGGAATTTTCAATCTTAAAAAATAGTGTGCCTGTTTAAATTGTAGTCTAGATTATCACCAGTTAATGGTATTCACGTTATTCTAAAACTCAACTTTGTAAATGTATTGCAATATGGCTCTAAGGACCATTTTTAAAATATTCCCGAAATTTAAAAAATATTTTTCCCGTTTCCCGGGAATTTTCGTAACCCGGGAAAATTCGAAGCCCTAGTCACTCCTGATGACTGTACTATTTTCTAAAGGTCATAAGGTATATAAAATGAAATGCTTCAGGTTTTATTCTAAAAGTACTTTGGAAAGATTAAACATTAAATAAAAATCTAACTTAATCCACTTATGTGGTTGAAACCTTACCAAAAATGAATCGCACAAAATATCCGAAAAAGACAAAGCCAGGATTGCAAGAACTCCAAAATTTTAGACACGTTTGAAAAGTCTCTTAAAAATCCATCCAACGATAGGTCCGATAATGGATTCGGACATTGCTAACAAATAAGAAAGAATCGGCTTCAAAAAAGTACATAAATAAAACTTAAGTGTTGATAACTTGAGACAGGGTTGTCAGATCTTCAATATTTTGACTTATTTGGAAGGACTCTTGAATACCTACCAACGATAAGTCAGATGAAAAAATGTTGTTTACATACAGATAAGTGATACCTAGATTCAAAAAAGTACATAATTATCACTTAAGTGGTCAGAACATAAGACAAGGTTCCCAGATCTTCATAATTTTGCACTCGGTTGAAAGGTCTATTGATTACCTATCCAAAAATGTATAATATGGTGATACTTGAGTAAATTTCTGACCATTATCTAACAACCAAATATATGATAAATCAAATTTTTAGCATAACTTTTGAACTACTAATCAAAACATCAAAATATTTGAAAATGGATCTATGGGACATAACCAAATGTTTTTATTTTATGAAAAATATAAGTCATATCGATTAAAGTTTAAAGGTGCTGTAGAACGTCAAAGCTGGAGAGTAAATCTTCTCATACAAAAACGTAAAGCTAACAAATTTTCAGGATTAATTTGAAACGCTCTGTACTCTTGGACAAAGCTGTAGAGCCTTGGTTATCACATTGGAATCTTACCCTTGATAGTTTTTTGACACAATTAACACCACCTTCTGGGAACAAAAATGAAAATTTGGCCTTTCTCCTTAAATTAATTCATAATACCTTATACAAATTTCAACGCCTGAAAACGACTCATATAAATTTATAGATTTGGCTTATTTTGGGGCAGATTCTTAATTTTTGTTTGACACTCCATAACCCAGTAAAAAAAGGAATGAGTTGGACTAGTAATGATTTTTGAGATTTTGAATTTCTCGGAAATCGAGAGTTGAATTTTGCTCTTCTCCGGGAATTCCCGGGACAAGGGAATTTTAGTTTTAAGTTTTCCATCAAGTTACCAGTAAAAACTGAATTCTTAAATTGACTACCTAAGGATGTTTTTAAGCCAAAGTGTTATTTACAAGGACTCTTGTTCAACGTTTAAATGACATCAAATGATTTGTCATACAATACATTTTCATTTTGGAAATGTTTACGAGCTTATTAGTGAAGTATTGTGGACTTACGCGAATGAAGGACTTAGTCGAGGGATCACTCTTTATTAAGACTTCTATGTTACACAGAAAAAAAAAGTTTAATTTTGGAATGTTGAAAATTTGGTAGGTTGAATATTACCTCTTTTTTGAGTAATATTACATAAAAAATGTGTAAAAATGTGAACCTGATGACTATTCCTCAAAAATTGATGAAAATTCATTATTTTCTGGGGTAAAATTAGTAAAAAAATTTGCCGCAAGATCTGTCACAATTTCCTGATGAATATTACCATCTTTTTTTTCTATGTAGGTCTAGACACGACTATACCTCCACGGTCCGTGGATGAAAGAGGACGACATGTGGACGCATGGTCCTTTTATAGTCAATGCCAATGTTGGTAGCACTGCTACTATGACACTTTGGTAGACCGGCTCTTAAAACATAATAAAGTTAAATTCACTGCAATAAGTTTTCCGATAATGTGCCATTACATTTCGCTCTGTAACGTTCCTACAAAAGCCGACTCGGTCCTAACCAGATCCCAGTATCAGAAAGGACCTAATAAAAATTATTTTATGAAAAAAAAAACGTTCCTTGTTCTTAACCAAATTTGGTGAAATTTTGGAAGATGTTCCAATTAATAGAAATAAGAGTTTAAAGTGTTGGTGCTCAGGAGTATCCATAAAATAATTTTTGTATTGCCTAATAAGCCTGAAGTACAATTTATTACAATAAATGCCGCCCAAGAATTAGTTTGAAAAGACATCAATCTCTTAAAAATATGCACTGTTGAGTTATCTTAACCTAATTGTCCATTCTATGCAGAAATTCAATCCGTGTGAATCTCTTCACGCACTTCAGCCCACAATTAGTTGGCAAATTCACGGTGTACCGGGCGCTGCTGAACAACTTGTTGAACATATCCATTACAGCTGGCTAATTGATTTCAGTTCCAATCAAATTCACTTCCATTCATGTTTACCCGAGTACTTAGTGTGTGTGTGTGTGTGGCTATCTGTTAATGACTACATTACGTGCAACGCCTGCGGTGTGGTGGTGGTGCCTTAAACTGTAGCGCCAAAGTTAAATAATTTAAACCATCTCTAATTGCACGATGGTAGCATTTTTTTTATTATTTTACTTCAACGCACCTCCACAGAGAAATGTAAAGTAAAGCTCCCCTTTTAAAGCGCGGCTGCCAACTGCTCGAATAAACGTTGTTTGTTTTTCCAGAGATGAAACAAACGACGACGGCAAAGTGCATAATTTAAGCAATGGCCCGCAATATTTCAATCAGCCAGACTTTCGCATTAATCTTTAATTTAGCCTCTACTCTCTGTTTTATAGTGCTTCCGTAGTGCTTTCGTGGTGCTTAAGGTGCGATCGCAATCAGCGTCAAACGTCGTCGTTTTCGAGCAGAAATTACCTCCGACACTTTGTTGTTTGATGTGAGAGTCTGAGTGTGTGTGCTGGTTTCAGGGCGCAAACGCAAGAGCTGTCGTTTCACGTGGTGGTGGTGGGTGCCGGGAAAACCATGGAAAATTGGTGTTTCATCGGAGGAAAGCAAAATGTGAAACGAGGTGAAAGAAGACGGAAAAAAGAGAGTGGAAAAACGAAGAGTGGAGTAAAACACCACACCCACTCGAATGGTGGTGGTGACTGATTCGGTGGGTGGGGGAGATTTCGGAGGTGGCTGTAAAATGGCGCGAAATAGCATCAGCATGAGTATGAGCAATTATTTTAATATTTGATGACTATTATTCATTTTGTCAGTTTTGATTCTGAAGAAATAAATTTTTGTCCTGCTTCTTCAAAATTATAACTGAATGGAAAAGTAAAATATTGTTAACTTAAAATATTTGAGCAGTATCCAAAATTATGAATTACACTTATGACAAATTTACTATTGCTATGCGCAAATGCCAAGTTTCAAATAAATTGGGTACCGTAAAACGGGGTGACTTTGATAGCCGGGGTGACTTTTGATAGGTTTGCGATTTTTCCGCAAAATGAAAAGTACAATTAAAATACGTACGGAATGGTTTAGAATCATACTGACCATGGTAGAGAAGTGTTCAAAGTACCTCAAAAAGAACTTTTCATTAAATTTTGAAAAGTTCAAAAAGTTAGTCAACTATAGATAAGAAAATGTTGATGAAGGCCATTATTTTAAACTTCTCAAAGTGTCATTATTTTCTCAATGAACATGATTTTTAATCGGAAAACGGAATGCATTTTCGGATTCTGTGGACAATTTTCCACTAGGAGAAGGTTAAATAAGTTTGTAAATAATAAATAATATGTGTTTTTGAAACACAGCTTAAAAAAAAACTCAAAATTTATAGGCAATTTCAGTTGAACAAATTTCATGTCAAATGTGAAAACTTGTGATTCGTGTTTTGAATTCATATAAAATGCAATATAAATCGATAATTTTATAAACAAAACTAGTTTTAACAAATTTCAGGCAAAATTCCGACTTTTTAACAACTTTACCAAAAATTTATATGTATTTTGTTAAAAAGCTCATAAACTTAGTTAGCTAATTATAAACAGTGATTTTTTTTTCTTAAAAACTGTATCAGCAACCTTAGTGAAGGTACATTTAACGTACAAATAAAGTTTGAACATCTTAAATATGGTTTTAACAAGAAAAAATATGACTATCAGAGTCACCCCGGAATTTAAATTAAGAATTTGTAACGTAACTATTTTTCTAAACACTATTGAACAAACTTTTTTTTCCAAAATAGTGCATGGACTTTGTGTGGCCTACCCCAGTACATGTTTTAAAAATAATAATCTTGAGAAAAAACTTACCTGATGGAAAATATTCCAAAAACAAATTGAAATCCTATCAAAGTCACCCCGGTTTACGGTACGTCATTTAAAAGATACAGTCTATAATAAAAACAAATATCAGAAAAGCACGCATTTATTTATTTATGTCGCCCCATCAATACCCAAGTAGCAAGTAAAACATTGCTTTTTATTTTTTTGTTGAACAAATGCTGCACAAGCGTTTTTATACAATAGTTATTGAACAAGTGTCATACAATTCTGTCGGATGTTCACATTTTGAACAAAAAACCATTGTTCAACACGGTTGTGTAACACACATGTCAAATCTAGCAATGGATTACGAATAATTTGAATTTTGAAGTTTATTCTGACTTAAATGAAACATGCTTGTAGAACTCGAAAAGCTCGTCATTTGCAGACATAATGATGTTTCATTTCAGTTTGCTAAACATGATAACATAGTAAATTTGACCTTTAACTACGGCTAGGATTTCTTGTAAACAAGTTGTTTATGTGTAGTTCGCGTTCGTAAACAAATACATATAGTTCTAAAAATAGAAACAGCTTATGTTCAAAAGAAGTTTTGGCAAACTGTAAGTGAAGGTTAGGGGTCATCTTTAAATGACGTATCCCTGTTGAAACTAATAAATCACAAAAACTAGTAGTTAAAGGATCGCATTTTACATTACTCACATATAAAGTATTAAATGTAGAAATAAATCTATTAAGCGAACACCTGGGGCGTGAATAGCCTCTTTAGCATTCTTGTCTGCCACGACATGTTCATGAACGGTTCTCAAAATGTTTGCCTAACTCACTTCTGAATCCTAAAGGCAGGATGTTGTTAAACGGTTCTAACAACGTTTACCTAACCGTGTTGTTCCAAATAAATCTAACCATAAACACGAAGTCGAAGACACCAAATCGATCAGAAAATTCTTTCTCAAAATACAGATGGATGCAGATAGACTTATCTATGGACAGCTCGCAAATTTCTATGGAGACTTGTATGGAGAAACCAATGATGCAAAAAAGCTTCATTGGTTTCTCCATACACCAACTGAGAAATCGTTAAATAATGTTTCAACCCATTATTTTTTTTTCGAAATTCTAGTAATCTGCTTACTTGTTTTCAATTTATATTTATTCAGATTTTCTTTTCCATGTACATTCATTCAGTTAAAATATTATTGAGTGTCCAATCACAATCGATGACTTTTCACCTCAATTTTAAATACTAGCAGCTTTTATTTATTCATGAAATATTGTAGCTTTCGCTATTCAGTGATTTCAAATGTAGGAGGTCCTACATGTACAAAAGGGAAAGGGGATACATTAAAACAAACTTATAAACTATATAATGAGCGGATCAATGAAATGCATCAATTATCTTATTGGACATTACATCCAAAGTGTCAACTTCGGCTAATTGATGAAGTTCACTGGTGCTGAACCAGGGAGGAAGTTTCAGAATCATTTTCAGAATTTTGTTATGAATCCTCTGAAGTTTTTTTCTTCCTGGTTGAGCAACAGCTTGTCCAAAACTGCTTACTTGAATTGCCAATCTTCCCGTTGACTTAACTTAAAAAGATATTTCGGAAACAATGTATATAAAACTACGTAAATTGACGAACGTACAAATAAATAATTTGGGTAATTCTACGCCAACTCACACGAAATCGAAAAAAGTTGCACGGACCCCTCTACGATTTCCTTAAAACTGATCACGAATCAAAGGTCCATTTTTCGATATCTCGTGATGGAGGGGTAGTTCCGCCCCTTTAATTTTCCTTGATTTTTATAAAAACACGTTTTACAGTGATTTTTAGTTCGAAACCGTAAAGAGATAGAAATGTGCAATTAAAGAAGTCCCATGTAAAATTGGACGCCCGATTTGATGGCCTATCAACGTATCAAAAAAAGTAAAAACAGTTTTAAAATCGCTGAAATTCTCTGTTCCTCAACTGTCAAACCTCGATTTATTGTACTTTTCAAATGTGCAATTAATGAAGTTTATTTTTAATTACAAATACAGAATAAAAAGATTTATAAACAGAAGAGGGTTGCAGAATTTTATGAAAATGTATTTTTAATTACCATTTTTTCGATTTTTGATCGGTTTTTAGATGTTTTTACCACTGTTACTCAATCTTGTGAGTAGTAGAGGATAGTATTTTTTGAGAATATTCTTACAATTTTCTATAAGAACTACCCTTTGGACGAAATTTTTCTTAAATAAAGAAACAAACCAGATACTGCCGATACTGCCATAAACTTTTTTTTTTTAGTAAAAAAATCCTTATATTAAGCAATGTACGGAACCACTCAAAAAATAAGTACACGATTAAGTGTTAAGGGTTAAAAGTTTGAAAAACTGCTCAAAATTGATTAGTCAATTTGACTGTTTCCTCTGGTCTGATTTTTGCCGTACTTACTATATGGATAACGACTATACTCTTTTTTATAGGTACGATCAATTGTGGTATAAAATCAGTTTTTTTTAAACCAAATTTCATTATTTTCATGAACATCCTAAACTGATACAAGGAGCCAAAGTGACAGCATAAAGTCACGTGGTAAAGTATTCCCAAAAAGTTCCGTTCGCCCTACAAAGTTCCCCGATTTCACCAGAACAATCAAGAGTGTTTCACTCGTCATGTCTCGCTGTAGACGACTCCAACGTTTCCGTTTTCTCAAGTCGTGCGGAACCAAAAAAAAAAGGTAAAAGAAAGAAAAAACGAAAATCCTTCCTATTCCTAAGTCATTGTTCTTATCAGTCAACAGTCAGTCGGCGGCGAGCGGAAACTGCCGAGAGGCGAACAAGTGAGCAAGTTGAAGAAATGCCTGCTCGAAGAACTTCAACGTCAACGTGTAAATGATGGCCGTGCGTGCCAACTGGGAAACAATAAAACAGAGCTAAAGAATAGCTGAAGAGGGTGGGGGGGGGGGGGGGGGGAAACAATTAGGCACCAACGCGAATGGAATGTGCATTCAGTGTTGGGGGTGGAAGTGTGGTGAAGATTTTTGGGTTAAAGCTATTTATTCCATTTTTTTTCTGCGCTCGAGGTATGTGACTGATTTAGTTCAAACATAAATCAAGTTGATGTAGTATGACAGCGTGAATTATGAGTTCCACTTTTTCACATGATGTATCAGTTAACGTTATCTTGTTTGGTAGTAAAATTCTACGTTTTAGTGTATCCAGCTCGTTTTAAAATTCACTAAAACTCACCTTTAAGTCAATTTACTTTCCCACCACCTCCAAGGTCGAGAGGAAATCCGACTAGGCCATGTAAGGAAACGGCAGAGCTCTGGGACGGCAAATTACATGTCCCGGCACAGACTGTCCTCACCGCAGATGAGGTTCTGGATCCGGACGTGGCCTGACGAAGGATCGGCTGTCGTTATTACTGAATGACATCACGAACTGACAGCAGCAGCAGAGGGTACCACCCAGCCTTCGAATACACTGTTGTACATACAAAGAAGAGGCTACCTGCAAGCAAGGCTAGGAACATTGTGACGAAACGCAGCAGAAACAGTTTTGGAGAGAATTCGCCCGCATTCGAGGGTCCTTGAGGGTGGCGCGGAGTTTGGCGTCGGCGGTGGTGGGAGAAAGAAGGTGAAATCAGATGATAATCGTAGTTATATAATTATTATAATGATGCGTCTTCAAATTTGACCCGAAACGAAGTCGGAAGTAATTTGAAGAGAAACTAGTCATTATTTGGGCTTTGTTTTGTGCAGTTGGTTCTTGGGTTTTTTTTTGGGTATGTAGAAATGTTTTTCTCGCTGGATGCCAGCAAGGATGTGTGCTAGACAGATCGAAAATGTTCAATTTTTTAAATTGGACACGTTAGAGTCCGCGTGGAATTTAGAACCCATCCGTTAACACCAACTAAATTCAAGTATCCACTCAACCTCCGATAGTCAGTATCAAAACGAATCAAACGCTATCCATTCTGATAGGAGATCCTTGCATGCAAGAGTTCCGACAACGACCCCGAACAAGTGCCTCTAATCTTCATAAGAAGTCACTATCAACTGACATTGCATCGCTCACTTGTCACTTTGATACCCACCGATCAAACCGATATCGCCGATAGTCCAAGTGGCGGTTCCATTGAACACATATCTTCAATCGTCACCGAACTGGCTGGTTGGCTGACTGCTCTTCCAACTCCGTGCTGCGGCATTCTTTCTGCTGACTTTTATGCATCGTGTGCATTTGACAACAACAACAAAAAACGAGATTGTTCCATTCTCGATATGCTAAAGGCCAAAATCGAAAGGAAAAAAAAAGTCCAGTGATGCGCAGTTCACGCTCATCAGCATTTGGATCGATGGACGACGTGCATCGTGGACAATTTGCTTGCTGTTCAGTCGTATTGGCATCCACCAGTGCAGCGCGCTGCGGCCCGTCATTGGAGATGCAGCAGCTCTCGGCCGGCAGTCGAACGAACGAACGTTGCGCATTTCGCGGTTGTTTTTGTCATGCTCTACAATAGCGTAGTTCTTTGGAGATTCAGTTTGCATTTATTCATTCATTGTTGAAACTATTTAACAAATTGCTTATGACAATAAAATACATGCCATTACTTCTAGAGAGAAAAAGTACAAGCGCAAAAAAAACTTGGAATGATGTTTTTGATCGCAATAATTACAGATTTCTTCAAATCGAGTTATTAATACTTCTAGGATCATCAGACATCCTTACCAATCACTGGAAAGAAGAATTGCCACGATTGGTTGAGTTATGCCCGAAAACCAGCGGTTTGATATCAGCGTTCCAACTTTTGGAACTTGGACCTCCAACTTACGGAGTTGAATCGTTAATTACGAAATTTCAGCCATAGGCCACTGCAATTGTCCCCCGGCTCTGGACGGTGATTGAAGGGGTGGAGGAGGGAGATTGGAATAACAAGCCATATTTCAACATATGACTGAAAAAAGTGTTTGAAAATGCATTTTACACTAGTTCTGTTGTTTTGCAATCATTATGTTTCAAAAAAAGGAAAAAATTTCCGAAAACAAAAATTTTAACAAAAAAAAAAACTTTTCGAGGTACCTCGGAAAATTTTAAATTGGTTCAGGATTGTTCTGATCTTGCCTCTAAACTATATTTTACAACAAAATTGTATAGGGCAGCGTTCAAATAAGTGTGAAGATCAATCAAAAGCATTTATGCATGTAAAAAATCATACATCTTCAAGTCATAACTATGTTTTTCATGACAAATCACTTTTATAAAACAAAACAAAATAAAGCTTTTTAGTTTTTCCTTAAAAATCCAACTTTTTGTGTTTGTTTTACTTCAAACAAAAATTTTTTTTCATATATTTGAAGACTTAAAAAAATGTTTTGGGCCATATGGTATTTAGGTTTATAGAGTAGAAACATGATTAACATTCTAAATTCCATGGTTGCACCAATGCTGCATAATTATTTAACATCAAATTGGAATTTCTTGAATACTAGCTATTAAACGGATTGATGTGAGTATTCTTGCACAATTTTTCGAAATAATGTATGATACCAATCCTATTTTCATCTCATTTGATAATGGTAAACAAAAACGTAAAAAATCTTAAAATTTATTTTCATTAAACTAAATGTTTTCCAGATGCTTCAGAAATAAATATTATCATAAATAAATCTTGATATCAAATTTTTTGATCTGATCGAATGATTCTACATTTGCGGTTTTATGTCGCGAATTCCCGGAAAATTTGTAACAGAAAATATTTAAAAAATACAGAAATCCCGGAAATTCCTGTGCATTTTCTTCCCTAGTTGGGAAATTTGACGCTCTAATGAGATGCAAATCCTTAACCTTCGAGAAGTCGCGTGTTTTGGCCTTTCTTGCAAGTCTAGAGATTTTTTTGAATAGGTCCTATAAACATATGAAAGACAATAGCTTATAGGACCTTTAAAAAAACTCTAGAAGTCTCGTTACAAACTGTGTACAAAGTACACGTACGCGACTGCCGCTGAGTTAACCTGCTAAACAATCTAATAAGAACTTTTCTAACTTTTTTCTAAATTTAGATTTAGTAATGAAATCGGACACTTTTGTTATTTAAAATGACACTTTGACAGTAAATCTCTTAAAAATGTCTTGAAATTTATTATCTTATTTATCATATCTGCTACAAAAGCGAAAGAGTAGAATCAAAAGTTGAGCTTGTTAGGTATAATAAAATAATAAAATTTAATGGTTTATGTTTTAAATATGTCATGATAGCCATTTCAGATTTTAGAGAGGTTTCTAAACTTTTATAAAACCTGAAGGCCTTGGATTAGAAGCATTGTTTATCTATTTTTTTGCAAGTGAGACTTTTCCAAATATTTTTCATAGTTTATGTTCTCCCAAACCCATTTCAAGATTCTTCGGCCCAAAACCGAAAATTCGGTTGAAATTCGAAAAAAAAATGTCAATGCTAAAATATTTTAAAAACAAATGATTGCAAAACAAATTAAGTGGTGTAAAATGTATTTTAATGCACCTTTTTATTGAAGTGTTGAAATCATAACTTGTATTTTTTGTGTTTGTTTGTGAGAGATTTGCGATTTACCAAAGGTAGGACCAGTGGTCGTTTAAAATTAGAGCTGATAGCCCTGCCCCTAGGTTAAGATAAACATGTTGTACCAAATAGAATGCATGGCATTTTCAATCTTAGGACATTGCTAATTTTATTTCAGGTTTAAATTTTATTGAGAAATATACCCAACAAGTCAGGGGGCAAAAACAAATATTGGCAAAAATTTATTATTTTATTGAAAAAACTTGTACAATTGTACTTTTTTGTATTTCTGTTCATATAGCGCGACATTTTTTGAAATATTCACAAAATTATATAAAATTTGAAACAAATTTGCTTTAGATTGAAAATTAATTCCCTGGATTCAACCACAATATTGATGTTGTCGTGCTATCTTGTCACATGTCACTTTTTGACGTTCCGAGAAAACCTTGAATGGCTGACCATTCTGTGCATTGTCCTGAAGTGAAGGTTAAAAGGTGAGACATGGAAAGCTGTACAAAACGGCGTTCCTAACTTAATTGGCCCCAAAATGCAGGTGTGATGATGATCAGATTTATTTCAAAATGTTTTACGGCATCTCCTTAATGTTAATCTAACACACTTATTGGTTCGACTGTTTGACTTAACTTTTTCAAGAGCATTTAATTTCATCTGTACCTCAATATAACTATACTTCTCAAATTAAACGTGTATGCTTTTCCAGAGAACATGCTCCCACAGTGGAATCCTAGACGCGTACAATTCCGTTCAATTGTGGTAAGCACGCGCGGGCACAAGAGTGTCCTTCAATCAGCGGCAGCGGCAGTTGCTGCCGTTTCGGTGAATGGCGGTGAATCGTGCCTTGCTAATGGCCACATGGTTCTGTATAGCAGCTATACACAAAGCGAGAGAGTGTGGTCCCCGGCGCGGCAATAGAAAACCGCGACACGACAACAAAAATGCCATGCCTCGTCCGACGACACGTTCAGCGACACGGTTTTTATTGATGTCCTGTCCGCTGTGGTTGTGTGGACAAGAAGCGGACATGGTCGGTGCACAACAAAATAGCGTCGCGGACATATTAGCATGAGCGGTTAGATCCGCGGAATTCCTAAACACACGAGGCCCCGTTTTGGCGGGTTTCGCGGCAATCCCTCTGATGTCAGGTCGGGGATAAGCTTTGGTCCAAACGTAGGGTGGTTCCATTGATCTTATTGTTTTTTCTTTGTGTTATTAAGCACATCAAATGCAAAATTAATTCAAAGGTTTTATAATTTAATTATAATTTAAGTTTTATAATTTAATTTTAATTTAAGTCAATAAAGTTCCGTAAGTCACTCTGAGATACAGCCCTCGAGCACTTGCAGTCGCAACTTGCCACAATGAATCTGATTGATCCGAGACCGACTGACGTTGCATATTCCGTTTTTTTTCAGCTCTTCACATCAACTGAAGGTTTTTTTTGCGTGCCCAATTTTCGTAGCTATGTAGCTGGTGATGACCGGATGGGATGCAAGGCTGCGAATGCAACTGGATCCTCCTGCCCTGTCCTGAACGTCAACCACTATGCACTATTCCAGGTTGGGATGCTGCAGCATTGTTTGTTTGTGGTCCCCCCTTTTAATGAAAGTCGTTCAGAAATAGTTGACGGTGGTGCGGATACACGTATTATTCGGTCCGGGAGAGCCTACACATCACGCGGTGCATGAACCTTTCATTTGACTGTGCAAAAAGGGTTTCATTTAGAGGGCTGCACGACGACGACGAGAGCTTGTTTTTAGGCCGGCGGGATGCACCTCGAAAGTGTCCAACCGGCTGAAAAGTGAACGGATTGCAGCAATTGAAAATAAGGGATGTTTTTGTGTTGCTATTCCAAATTGCAATGCAATGTTCGACCACTTGATTAGTAGATTGTTGGGCTGCTGTAGGGCTATATTTAGTTGCTGTAAACGATTTGCTCTGTATAGTTTTTTTTTTAATTATTGAGAAAAACTAAATTTATTAGTAAAATCGTTGAGATAGATCAAAATAGATAACAAATAATATTATTTATAAAACTTTTTCGTGAGTCTTTAAATTCCACATAACTGTGTAAAGAAGAAATCGTTCAGTGAAAATAAGCTGCTCGTTTTATAAATTATGTCTCAATTACTTTTACGAAAGGTCTTATCAGCATAGAAAACCCATGACGCATTTGAAAAACTACTCTAGAATTCGTTATTTGAAAAAATAAAAGTTCCTTTTTTCAGGTTTTGATATTATTTTTAAAATTACACGTATAGAAATCCTGTAAGCTTATCTAGTAACTCTATATTCAGCAATTCCCCACAAAAACAGCATGATTCGAAAAAAAAGTTATCCGATCGGGCTCAAAATTTTTCTGGGGGATCCTTGGCCGAAATAATTAGACCCGTATTTTTTTGTTTGGCCATTAGGGTGACCTACGCCGTGTTAGGGTGGTCCGAAAAATGGCAATTTTCGTCGATTTTCGCAAAAACCACTTTTTTCAAAAAATCATATCTCCGCGCCATTTTATCCGATTTTAGCTGTCCTACACGCAAAAGAAAGGTGATTAGTTTGGCTATTTGGGAAAAATAGTAAGAAGTTTCGAAAAGCTAGCTTAACATTTGAAAAGGTCATATGAAAACTTAAAATGCTGTTTTGAAGGTCTCGGGACCAAAGAGCCTATGTCTGAAAATATTTTTATCGGATTCCTCGGAAAATTTCACATAACATATCAAAAAATGGTGAAGTTATGTTTTCGATACTCTGAGATACGATTTTTTGAAAATAAAAACTGTGTTTTTCGACGCGCCACGCGCAAAAATTGGAAAATGACAAAAACGGGGAAAAATCGACTTTTTTCACTAAAACTGCGATAACTTTAAAATTTCAGCGATGACCTATAGATGTTATGGTACCAAAAGTTGCGTCTTTTAATTACGAAAATTTTAGTACCCTAACATGTATAGGTCATCGCTGAAATTTTAAATTTATCGCAGTTTTAGTGAAAAAAGTCGATTTTTTCCCGTTTTCGTCATTTTCTAATTTTTGCGCGTGGCGCGTCGAAAAACACAGTTTTTATTTTCAAAAAATCGTATCTCAGAGTATCGAAAACATAACTTCACCATTTTTTGATATGTTATGTGAAATTTTCCGAGGAATCCGATAAAAATATTTTCAGACATAGGCTCTTTGGTCCCGAGACCTTCAAAACAGCATTTTAAGTTTTCATATGACCTTTTCAAATGTTAAGCTAGATTTTCGAAACTTCTTACTATTTTTCCCAAATAGCCAAACTAATCAACTTTCTTTTGCGTCTAGGACAGCTAAAATCGGATGAAATGGCGCGGAGATATGATTTTTTGAAAAAAGTGGTTTTTGCGAAAATCGATGAAAATTGCCATTTTTTGAACCACCCTAACACGGCGTAGGTCACCCTAATGGCCAAACAAAAAAATACGGGTCTAATTATTTCGGCCAAGGATCCCCCAGAAAAATTTTGAGCCCGATCGGATAACTTTTTTTCGAATCATGCTGTTTTCGTGGGGAATTGCTGTATTGTCGAATTTGTAAACATGAAATGTTGTCGAAATCGTAAATTTTTGTTCCAATAAAAAAATTGTGAAAAGTTCTAAAATTTTCCCCAAGATAACTAATCGATCTGCAAATCCGTTCTTAAGATACTGTTTTATGATATTTAAATACCGTCACCTGTTGTGACATTGGGTCTGGAGAAATTTATGAAGACTTGTATGTACGACCCATGATGCAAAATGACTTCTTTGGTCATAGAAAAAGTACACACAAAAATTCATTTTAATCATACAATACAAAAATAAAATTTTAATGAAATTTGCTCATTCTTGAGAAAATTGCCCTGCAAAGAATTATGAAAAGGCTTTAAATTCGCATTCGCATTCGCATTCGCATTCGCATGGAGATGGTGATCTTAGCGGGTTGCAGACTGGATTTCGTCATGTATATGTGATGATTGTCTAGCCCAGGATGCTTAGAAATTGATTGAAGGGAATTAAAACCAATTCTACCCGAACAGGACAGGCAGCACCATGAAAGCCATCCATTGCCGGCCGCTCCCATCTCCACCATTCACCGGGGCAGGAAGAAGGATTAGGAGCACAGGGAGTGTTGATGCTAAACTTACTTAGAAGAAGGTAGCGAAACCGCAGGCTCTTTTTCCCAATCCTATTGTGGAACTCGATCAAATTGACCGTTTGACCAAATTTGATTGAATTTAGACAACAGGGCTGCGCAAGCATCGCGGGGAGTTGGTAGTTGTGATGGGTAAAGGTCTAGGATTCGCCCCAAGCAAGCGATACGACCAGTGGTAAAAGGCTTTAAATGTTCAAATAGTTTAAGATTTTGTGGAGTTTAATAATTGAGAAAAGCAAAGAAAGATTGAAAAATTTAAAGGGGCTCAATTTTTTTAAATAACACCGTTTTGATATTTGAATAATGCACTTTTTAATTAAAAGTCCCATTAGCTTCATGTTTATATCTCTTTAGGATTCTGATCAGCAAAAACATCTTGAAATAACAATTGAATGCTCAGTTGAAATCAATTCCAAACTTTTAATTTAATCATTGCACAACATATTCGTTTTGCAATGGGTAATTCTCCGCCAACTCACACAGCAGTTGCCTCGACCCTTCTTCGATTTGCGTGAAACTTTGTCCTAAGGGGTAACTTTTGTCCCTGATCACGAATCCGAGGTCCGTTTTTTGATATCTC
Organism: Culex pipiens pallens; assembly: GCF_016801865.2. Taxonomy (NCBI): domain Eukaryota; kingdom Metazoa; phylum Arthropoda; class Insecta; order Diptera; family Culicidae; genus Culex; species Culex pipiens. The sequence goes on from NC_068939.1 coordinate 56,770,825, forward strand.
GTGACGGAGGGGCGGTACGACCCCTTCCATTTTTGAACATGCGAAAAAGAGGTGTTTTTCAATAATTTGCAGCCTGAAACGGTGATGAGATAGAAATTTGATGTCAAAGGGACTTTTATGTAAAATTAGACGCCCGATTTGATGGCGTACTCTGAATTCCGTAAAAACGTATTTTTCATCGGAAAAACACTAAAAAAGTTTTAAAAACTCTACCATTTTCCGTTACTCAACTGTAAAATTTTTTGGAACATGTCATTTTAAGGGAAATTTAATGTACTTTTCGAATCTACATTGACCCAGAAGGGTCATTTTTTCATTTACACTCAAAAAAATGAGTTCGCGTAAACGTGAACAGCGTTCATGCCACCGGGAACTAGGAAGAAAACTGTTCAACTTTTATAGTGCATTGCACCATGAAAGTGAACAGTTTTCTTCCTGGTTCCCGTTGGCATGAACGCTGTTCACGTTTACGCGAACTCATTTTTTTGAGTGTAGAACAAAATTTTTCATCTTAAAATTTCGTGTTTTTTGTAACTTTGCAGGGTTATTTTTTAGAGAGTAACAATGTTCTACAAAATTGTAGAGCAGCCAATTAAATTTTTTATTATATATATACATAAGGGGTTTGCTTATAAACATCACGAGTTATCGCGATTTACGAAAAAAAGTTTTTAAAAAGTTGGTCGTCGTTGATCATGGCCGTTCATGGTCCATCGCGAAGTCGCGGACGACGAAACAAAGAGAAACGCAAAAAGTAACTTTTTCAAAACTTTTTTTCGTAAAATCGCGATAACTCGTGATGTTTATTAGAAAACTTCTTATGTATGTATATTAGGGTGGGTACGTTTTTCAAAAAGTTCTCGGATCAAGTTTTAGTATGGTTCCCCTTGTAGGGCATGCCCATAGGGACTTTCATGCCAAATATCAGCTCATTTGGTTGTAAACTGGCTGCGCGCATCAGGGTTAAAGTTTACATGGAAATTACTATGGGAAATTGGAACTTTTTGTTCAAACGCTCCTACAGGTCTGAGAAAATCACGCGCCAACTTCTGGTATGGTCAGGCCTATGGAGAATGGTCTGGAGAACACTTTTCCCGAAGAGAGCATATGGATTCGTTGTCCCTAGACCTGGCGCATCGGCAAACAATCCGATGTCTCCGGAATCAACGGTTTTTCCTGAAAAAGCATCACATTTTCCTTAGCATGCTATGAAAGTTTGATGCACACGGCGACGCCATACGTCAGGCAGCTACCACGTGGGTGAGAAACGGCTGGAATATTCAATTGCAAACCTTCTTTTAACTAGAAAATGATCATTTCGAGCGATCCTGATATTATTTAGTCGAATTCAGAATCTTTGCATAGCAAATTTGTATTTTTTGCAAATATTTTAACCACGTGGTAGCTGCCTGACGTATGGCGTCGCGGTGTGCATCAAGCATTCATAGCATGCTAAGGAAAATTTGACGCTTTTTCAGGGAAAACCGTTGATTCCGGAGACATCGGATTGTTTGCCGATGCGCCAGGTCTAGGGACAACGAATCCATATGCTCTCTTCGGGAAAAGTGTTCTCCAGACCATTCTCCATAGGCCTGACCATACCAGAAGTTGGCGCGTGATTTTCTCAGCCCTGTAGGAGCGTTTGAACAAAAAGTTCCAATTTCCCATAGTAATTTCCATGTAAACTTTAACCCTGATGCGCGCAGCCAGTTTACAACCAAATGAGCTGATATTTGGCATGAAAGTCCCTATGGGCATGCCCTACAAGGGGAACCATACTAAAACTTGATCCGAGAACTTTTTGAAAAACGTACCCACCCTAATGTATATCAAAGTTTTTGTAATTGTCTGTTCTACAACTTTGTAGAACATTGTTACACTATAAAAAATAACCCTGCAAAGTTAGAAAAAACACGAAATTTTAAAATGAAAAATTTTGTTCTAAATGAAAAAATGACCCTTCTGGGTCAATGTAGATTTGAAAAGTGCATTAAATTTCCCATAAAATTACATGTTCCAAAATTGTTTACAATTGAGTAACGGAAATTGGGAGAGTTTTTTTTAGTGTTTTTTTTCGATGAAAAAGACGTTTTTTCGGAATTCTCAGTACGCCATCAAATCGGGCGTCTAATTTTACATAAAAGTCTTTTTGACACCAAATTTCTATCTCATCACCGTTTCAGGCTGCAAATTATTGAAAACCACCTCTTTTTCGCATGTTCAAAAATGAAAGGGGTCGTACCGTCCCTCCGTCACGAGATATCAAAAAACGGACTTGAAACGGACCTCGGATTCGTGATCAAGGACAAAAGTTACCTCTTAGGACAAAGTTTCACGCAAATCGAAGAGGGGTCGGGGAAACTTTTCCCAATTTCGTGTGAGTTGGTAGAGAATTACCCCACTATAAATTTCAATTAGATGTTTATAATTGAGTGATGAAATTATTGTGATATTTATTACCTTATTCCACAATGCAACTGTTTCCTCAGATTACCATGACATTTTGTTTCAAAAACTTTACTTAGCTGACTAGTCCATCTTTTAAAAAATAATTTCATAGTATTTATTTTTGTTAAAATAAAGCACTTGAACAAAAAAAAAACAACTTTAACCAACCATAAGATGCGCTAGTACGCATTACCCTCCACCTGTCAACTGTTCCAAAAACCAGCCCAAAATTTCTCGTCATTGTTTTGCTCTAGTGGAATTTTCTTTTCCCAAGATCCGTTGTCCCGTTTGTGCTGCACACGAACCTCAAATTCAAAGAACGGCATAAAAAACTCGATACATATTTCCACATTCGGCTTTTGTTCTCCGGGAAGCCGCGCTGGAAATTTTTCGCTTCCTTGTTTTTGGCCGTTTGATATGTTCCGCGGTTGACGAAATGTGGTCTTGGGGTCCCCGCACGAACCGGGTTCTCGTTGTTTGGTCCGAACCGCGGAATCTCGAACATCCCGCATTAATAACTTTGTTAGGGCCGGTGGAAAACGGCATGGAGCGACAGTGAAGGTTGTTTTGTTTTGAAATTGTACGTTTTTGAAGAAAAGTTGTTTTATGGTTAATTATGGAAAAGATTTCTTTCTTTTCATTTTTATGGAAATTTATAAAAACAGCAATTAGGAAGTTTTGTCAAATTTATTGATGCTTGCTTAAACATTTTTAAAGAGCAAACATTATTATTGCAAACGGTCAATATATTGTTAAAGTTTGAAAAAAAAATTGTAAAGCATTTTTTTTTTGTGGAGATTCATTTACGTGAACGAAAAACAGAACAAAGGCAATGTTTATATTTTCCTCTTCATACTCAAAACCATGTTAACTTCGTTGCATGATTATGACGAATAATCTCATGGCAAGCATAATCCTTGCATCTCCGTTTTGAAGTTTTTTTTTTGCTCACTTCCATCAAACAGGATCAGGACCAAACACGGACCCATTAGCAGCACGAATGTGTGGCAGAGCCCGGCCAGACAGGAAAACGGGAGACGTATAATTTCATATGAAAATAAGCTTTTTCCAAAACTCACTGATATGGCGTGATGAAGTCCGCTCTGGTTTTGGGTTTAGAAATTACAAAGTGCCCGGCTTAGAAATCCAGGAAACAGATTGACTCGAGACGGACAAAAAATACGACCCAAGTAGCTAGACGGCCTCCGCTCATTTCACTCCTTGGCACCTGTTATTCGTCAGTTAGAGCCCCAGAATGGGCCTAAAAATGTGGAGTGAATTCAATTTTTCCTCTGCATTTTCTAAAAATTAACAAAAAAAGAACTGTTACAACATCATCACACAGAGAGCCTCTTGAATTTTCCATTCAACAACAATGAAAACCCCCCAAATGAAAAGCATGGCCGGAAACGTTTTTCCACACACACTTCAGCGAATGCTCTTCACAAAATATTAAGTGGTTTTTTGCATTGTTCTGGTCGAGGCTGGGGGAAGTCTGGCTAGAATGGGCCGCTACTTGGCCATGTATCTGGCAGTCTGAGTGCCCTGCTGCTGGGTGGAGTTGTCATCGTCAAGCAAGTTAACACCCGCAATAAAATTATATTTAGTTGGATTTCGAATTTAATTTATTAAAACATAATTTGGTCAATCTTAACCACAATAAGCTAAATGGTTTTTAAAAGTTACATGCTTACCAATAACATTAAACTGCTGTAACATTTTTGTTGAAATGATTAGAACTAAACTAGAAATAGGTGGAGTGTATCACAACTGCACGGTTTTCTTGAACTCAAAACCAGAGAGTCGAAATTAGGTTTCTATACATCAAAATAGAACTATCTCAATCAGAGTTGTAAAAAAAATCAATCTTTCAGTACTCAGCGATTACAATTATCTTGCCCAAAATCTCATCTCCCAACTTTCTCTACCTTCTTTCCGTCAAGAAATTCTCTGTACTATCTCATATTTGCACAATCCCATGTGACATTATCTTTTTCTCTCTCATTTCCACATTCACAATCATCCCTCCTCAGCAGAACGTAGCCATAAAAGCAGCCGGTTCCCAATCCTCCTTTCGTGTTCTTTTGTTGCGTTTTTCTGAGAAAACAAAAGAATCTTCGGCGAGTGTGCGTGAAACCACTCCGTGAGAAGGATAGAAAGAGAATGCTCTTGCTGGATATCACAAGATAAAAAATAGAACTCACAAGCTACAGTGACGGACGCTCTTCTCTCAGAAATTTTGGTGCAGGACGACGGTACCGTCATCCGGGCCGAATCGGGACACATGGGGCGAACTGGGACAGCTGTTTTAGCCTGGATACTGGACAACATTTGGATATTTTTGATTGGTTTCGGATAAAACAGATTCTGATTGACAAAAATAGTGCAGTGATTTCCAAATTTCAAGCTTTTAAGTGCTCTAAAAATAAAAAAAATAAAAATATAAGGAATTAGTCAAAACTGAATTTTAATACTTAAAACGTTAAAATATAATATTAGGGGACATTTAAGGGTTAAAATTTTATTTTTATCGAATTCCTTGGACAATTTTCTATAAAATGCAAAGTCTTTTGCTCAAACTTATCAAAGTTTGCAAAGTTATCGATAGACGAACTTTCCCTCCAAGTTTTGTCCAAATCGGTGAAGGTCGAGTCCAAAGTGTACCTAGTTGATCTGGAATGACCCATATGTGATTATCATTTCCATTTTTTATCGATTGACGGCTGAGCGGGCTAAGGCGCCAGTCCTTACTGTTGGTACTGGGTTTGAATCCCGTCGGCTTCATCTTTTTTTTGTGTTTACAAAAATTTCACATGCAGAGTGTAATATTGTTGTTAATTATTGTTATTAATATTATTGTTTTTGGGTAATTCTCTACCAACTCACACGAAATCGGGAAAAGTTGCCCCGACCCCTCTTCGATTTGCGTGAAACTTTGTCCTCAGGGGTAACTTTTGTCCCTGATCACGAATCCGAGGTCCGTTTTTTGATATCTCGTGACGGAGGGGCGGTACGACCCCTTCCATTGTTGAACATGCGAAAAAAGAGGTGTTTTTCAATAATTTGCAGCCTGAAACGGTGATGAGATAGAAATTTGGTGTCAAAGGGACTTTTATGTAAAATTAGACGCCCGATTTGATGGCGTACTCAGAATTCCGTAAAAACGTATTTTTCATCGAAAAAAACACTAAAAAAGTTTTAAAAATTCTCTCATTTTCCATTACTTGACTGTAAATTTTTTTGGAACATGTCATTTTATGGGAAATTTAATGTACTTTTCGAATCTACATTGACCCAGAAGGGTCATTTTTCATTTAGAACAAAATTTTTCATTTTAAAATTTCGTGTTATTTCCAACTTTGCAGGGTTATTTTTTAGAGTGTAACAATGTTCTACAAAGTTGTAGAGCAGACAATTACAAAAATTTTGATATATAGACATAAGGGGTTTGCTTATAAACATCACGAGTTATCGCGATTTTACGAAAAAAAAGTTTTGAAAAAGTTACTTTTCGCGTTTCTCTTTGTTTCGTCGTCCGTGTCTGTCGCGGGTGACCATGAACGGCCATGATCGATGACGACCAACTTTTTCAAAACTTTTTTTCGTAAAATCGCGATAACTCGTGATGTTTATAAGCAAACCCCTTATGTCTACATATCAAAATTTTTGTAATTGTCTGCTCTACAACTTTGTAGAACATTGTTACACTCTAAAAAATAACCCTGCAAAGTTAGAAAAAACACGAAATTTTAAAATGAAAAATTTTGTTCTAAATGAAAAACTGACCCTTCTGGGTCAATGTAGATTCGAAAAGTACATTAAATTTCCCATAAAATTACATGTTCCAAAAAATTTTACAGTTGAGTAACGGAAAATGGGAGACTTTTTAAAACTTTTTTAGTGTTTTTTTCGATGAAAATACGTTTTTTCGGAATTCTGAGTACGCCATCAAATCGGGCGTCTAATTTCTATCTCATCACCGTTTCAGGCTGCAAATTATTGAAAAACACCTCTTTTTTCGCATGTTCAAAAATGGAAGGGGTCGTACCGCCTCTCCATCATGAGATATCAAAAAACGGACCTCGGATTCGTGATCAGGGACAAAAGTTACCCCTTAGGACAAAGTTTCACGCAAATCGAAGAGGGGTCGGGGCAACTGCTGTGTGAGTTGGCGGAGAATTACCCTTTTTTTTACGAAGGTTATGTGCATGCTTTTGCATGCGATTTTACTATCGGATTTTTTGCTAGGTAGGTTTAGAAATTAACTTAATGAAGCACAGCAACCAAGGAAGTTGTTGTCTTCTTATTTTAAAATTGTCAAACTTACGGAAGCAATCCTGCAAAAATCTGATTTCTGAAATAATAAAACTTTGTTGTAAATAATTATGAAGACAATATCTTAGTGGATGATTAAAAAAATATAACAAAAATTTCCATACTTTTGAGGATACTATAATGTGTGTAACAAAATCTTGGTTCAACATGTTTTTGTTGATGTGCACCGTAAAGTTCTGTTTAGAAAGGTTTTCCGAAAAAAAATATTTTGTTACAAAGTTTCACACAGATTTATTCCATTGTTCGAACTTTTAACTGATTACCAGAACAATGAAATAAAGTTATTAGATAAGAATTAATTTACCCTGTTTCGTGTACTAGCTCTCAAAGATTTGGTCACTTGTGTTTTGCTCTGGTTATTTTTTTTGTGCATTTAAATTAGTTCATTTTAATCAAAAATTTGTTTAAAATGGGCACAAAGTGAAAAAAAAGAGCAAATCTTTATTCTGGCAGACACTTGCAAAATCTGGCATTTTCATAACAGCCATCTTGGTTTCTAAATTTCTAAATCACTTTGGAATAGTTAATAGTTCATAATCTAATATTTGACAATCAAAACTAGGATAGCGAAAAAAAAAAATTCGTGGTTCGATTATCCGAACAGCAATTTTTCAATTGCCTTCGGATAAGCGAGTCTGGACTGTAGTTGTTTTAAGATTGAATCAATATGTATATATATTAATTTTCTCACAGGATATTTTTGAATTCATAATTACTTAATACCAAAACATCAAAACAAGTCAGGTTTTACATAAATTAAGAAATTCACAAGACATAACCAGTAAAAGATTGTTTAACAAAGCAAAAAAATTAATAAATGAAAATTAAACTGTATATCAATAGTATTTTTACTATAGTTTTTTATTCAGATTCTCTTATCCGTAAACGTTCATTGAGACAAAAATATCTCAGCTCAATTGAACTGGCATTTTAACTTTATGAAGAAACCAATTTTGTTAAAATCATTTTAAAGTTTGTACCATATTTTTAAACGAAAAGTTTTTTCCACGTCAAACACTTGAACACATTTGATCAGCTTTTTTTGCTGACGTTCGTAAAAACGTGCTTCCATGTAAACACATAGAAAAAGCACGCTCGCAATAACGGGGGGAGCAGGGCAGGTGGGTGCAGGTTGTGATCCAACCTGGCATCGAGATGACAAGCTGTCGATAGCTTGATTCATAGAATTTCCGATATTTATAAAACTGTTTATTGTTTTGCGAGGTGCACTTTTCTCGAATCATTTTTTCCACTCGGCTGACTCACACGTACGCTAAACTCACGGTTCACAAACAGATGAAAAAAAAAAGCGCGCGCAATGGTGACTTTTGCCAGTCAAATCGTGATTGTGCCTAGGCCGTGGCCACTTCCAATGCGATGCTGTTGGCCGGGAACTGACTGCACACGATGACGGCAGCTGATCTCGGGATAGGGCGGCTTATCTTGTATCTTTACAAATTATGCCCTTATCTGATGCGGTTCATTGTGATTTTTTTGTACTACCTGTCTGACTCGGCAGTGGGAGGGTGTGTGTGTGTTTGAGTGTTGTTTGAACAGAAATAAAGCTTTATTCCCATCGACAGCTGACCTATGGCTGGCGTTACGTTACAGGTTGGAGTAACGAAAAAAATACCCCTCGGAGAAGAACGCGCTAAAAAATCTGATATAATGCATCGCACGAAGCAGTTCACGGAATTGTAGCCGGATCTCAGTTTTTTTTTGTGGGTTACATGACAAAATATGTGTGTGCGATTGGAAAACCATTGTTCTTAGAAGTTATACGGTTAACAGGAAAGATAACAGTTGAAATTATCAAGCTGTTTCGTTATAATAAAGGATACATTTGAAGAAAAAAAACTTTATTATCACAAAACATAAAATATAAACATGTTACAACGGTTTGACGTTTCTTTTTCAGTTTTTTTTTGGATGCTACTCGGAAATTAAAAAGAAAGCGTCTCAATATAAGCATTAGCATTAGCATTTGGAGGACGCCCCACCACCGGAAGACTCCACAACGCTTATCCCACTGTTTGGTGTGGTTGTATTAGACCCTCATCCGGAACAATAATCCAACACGGGAGATACCATGTCTTCATCTTTTGATGAGTGGCCATAAGGGGGTCCTTGATGGGTCCAAGCTATCCTCAGGGATGGGAAGGATCGTTAGTAAACACCTATCTAAAGTGCGCAAGGACCCCACGTCACCTTAGTGGTATAGATGTTTGTAGTGAGGTTTTGGACTCAATGTTAGTAGGAGAGGTAGAACCCTAGGATACACCTCGAAAGGCGTTGCGGGTTGGTTGTAAAAGAAATAGCATAACTTTTAATAAAAGTGAAAATAAACAGAAATGTTCACAAAAAGTTGCTCTACTCGTTGGTGTACTTGGTTTTAGTGAATTTCATGGAACAATCCAGATTATCCAGCATCATTCAAACACGACCGCTTATTAGGCTTAAAATGAGCATATTTCCCCTACGCCTTCTACGACCAAATTTATTGGTTATGTTTTAGAGAAAAATTATGTTCGGGCCACATTTGGAGCTCTAAAAACGAACATTTTTTTTTGGCAAGTCTATTTGGGCTTAAGGGTAAAAAAATACTGCCATTTCTAAATAAAAAAACTAAATTAATCCACCTAAGTGGTTGGAGCCTTCCTCACTCATTACCAACAATGGCTGATATGATGGGGTTGTACACAAATTTCATCTGTTTTTTTTTTAATCCGGAATAAAAGAAGTACATAAATATTACTATAGTGGATAAATCTCGAGACAGGGTTGCCAGATCTTCAATGTTTTGAACTCATTAGAAAGGCCTTTTGAAAACCTGACCAACGATGGGTCAGATGATGGATCCGCACATAGTTTACATACATTTAAGTGAGATTCGGCTTCCAAAAAGTAGATAAATATCACTTAAGTGGCCATATCTCAAGAAAGGGTTGCCAGATCTTCAATGTTTTGACTTCGTTGGAAAGATTTTTTTGATAACCTAACCAACGATGGGTTGGATGGTGGATCCGGACATCGTTTACATACATTTAAGTGAGATCCGGCATCCAAAAAGTACATCAATATCACTTAAGTAGGCATATCTCGAGACAGGGTTGCCAGATCTTCAATGTTTTGAACTCGTTGGAAAGATATTTTGATAACCTAACCAACGATGGGTCGAATGGTGGATCCGGACATAGTTTACATACATTTAAGTGAGATCCGGTTTCCAAAAAGTACATCAATATCACTTAAGTGGGCATATCTCGAGACAGGGTTGCCAGATCTTCAATGTTTTGGACTCGTTGGAAAGGTCTTTTGATAACCTAACCAACGATGGGTCGGATGGTGGATCTGGACATAGTTTACATACATTTAAATGAGATCCGGCTTCCAAAAAGTACATAAATATCACTTAAGTGGCCATATCTCGAGACAGGGTTGCCAGAACTTCAATGTTTTAGACTCGTTGGAAAGATATTTTTAAAACCTAACCAACGATGGGTCGAATGGTGGATCCGGACATAGTTTACATACATTTAAGTGAGATCCGGTTTCCAAAAAGTACATCAATATCACTTAAGTGGCCATATCTCGAGACAGGGTTGCCAAATCTTCAATGTTTTGGACTCGTTGGAAAGGTCTTTTGATAACCTAACCAACGATGGGTTGGATGGTGGATCCGGCATCGTTTACATACATTTAAGTGAGATCCGGCATTCAAAAAGTACATCAATATCACTTAAGTAGGCAAATCTCGAGACAGGGTTGCCAGATCTTCAATGTTTTGACTTCGTTGGAAAGATTTTTTGATAACCTAACCAACGATGGGTTGGATGGTGGATCCGGCATCGTTTACATACATTTAAGTGAGATCCGGCATTCAAAAAGTACATCAATATCACTTAAGTAGGCAAATCTCGAGACAGGGTTGCCAGATCTTCAATGTTTTGAACTCGTTGGAAAGATATTTTGATAACCTAACCAACGATGGGTCGAATGGTGGATCCGGACATAGTTTACATACATTTAAGTGAGATCCGGTTTCCAAAAAGTACATCAATATCACTTAAGTGGGCATATCTCGAGACAGGGTTGCCAGATCTTCAATGTTTTGGACTCGTTGGAAAGGTCTTTTGATAACCTAACCAACGATGGGTCGGATGGTGGATCTGGACATAGTTTACATACATTTAAATGAGGTCCGGCTTCCAAAAAGTACATAAATATCACTTAAGTGGCCATATCTCAAGACAGGGTTGCCAGAACTTCAATGTTTTAGACTCGTTGGAAAGATATTTTTAAAACCTAACCAACGATGGGTCGAATGGTGGATCCGGACATAGTTTACATACATTTAAGTGAGATCCGGTTTCCAAAAAGTACATCAATATCACTTAAGTGGGCATATATCGAGACAGGGTTGCCAGATCTTCAATGTTTTGGACTCGTTGGAAAGGTATTTTGATAACCTAACCAACGATGGGTCGGATGGTGGATCTGGACATAGTTTACATACATTTAAATGAGATCCGGCTTCCAAAAAGTACATAAATATCACTTAAGTGGGCATATCTCGAGACAGGGTTGCCAGATCTTCAATGTTTTGAACTCGTTGGAAAGATATTTTGATAACCTAACCAACGATGGGTCGGATGATGGATCCGGGCATTGTTTACATACATTTAAGTGAGATCCGGCTACAAAAAGTAGATAAATATCACTTAAGTGGCCATATCTCGAGACACGGTTGCCAGATCATCAATGTTTTGGACTCGTTGGAAAGGTCTTTTGATAACCTAACCAACGATGGGTCGGATGGTGGATCCGGACATAGTTTACATACATTTAAGTGAGATCCGGCATCCAAAAAGTACATCAATATCACTTAAGTGGCCATATCTCGAGACAGGGTTGCCAGATCTTCAATGTTTTGACTTCGTTGGAAAGATTTTTTTGATAACCTAACCAACGATGGGTTGGATGGTGGATCCGGACATCGTTTACATACATTTAAGTGAGATCCGGCATCCAAAAAGTACATCAATATCACTTAAGTAGGCATATCTCGAGACAGGGTTGCCAGATCTTCAATGTTTTGGACTCGTTGGAAAGATATTTTGATAACCTAACCAACGATGGGTCAAATGGTGGATCCGGACATAGTTTACATACATTTAAGTGAGATCCGGATTCCAAAAAGTACATCAATATCACTTAAGTGGGCATATCTCGAGACAGGGTTGCCAAATCTTCAATGTTTTGGACTCGTTGGAAAGGTCTTTTGATAATCTAACCAACGATGGGTCGGATGAAGGACCCGGACATAGTTTACATACATTTAAGTGAGATCCGGATATATGTGAAAACACATTTTTATACATAACTTTTGAACTACTTATCAAAACTTCAATCTGTATAAAACTCGATCTATGGGACTCTAAACTAAGTTGAATGCAACTGGTTCGGGTCAAATCGGTTCAGCCAGTACCGAGAAACGTGAGCTAATTTGTTGGTCGATATGTATACATGAAGGTGGGTCTACGACGTTTTTTTACAAAGTTCATTTTTAGAGCAGGATTATAGCCTTACCTCAGTGAGGAAGGCAAAAGGCTTATTTAAAACTGAAATAAATCAAAATAGCGCTGGCAAAATGTTAAGTACCAGGTTTCATTTGAAAAGAGAGATCTAGCATTACAAACGCTAAAAAAACTCAGGGGTATTTAACTTTGAATTCGAAATATATTCTTTTGAAAATATTGAATTATCAAGGGAAAAGTGTATGGGACCACCCTAACAAGCTTCAAAATATGTGTTTCCTTATAATTTTGCCCGCTGAATCTGAATTTGCCCTCTGAATTGAGCCATGGTGCCTAAATATCTATTTTGGTCATATTTGGTTTTATATGATTTTTTAGCAGTTCTTTACCGTGAAGAGTAAGATTTTGGATTATCAAATCACGATAGAAAAAAAATCATGGTTTTATTTTCGGTCGTAGAGCTCAAATATGAGCCCTAGAGTTTCTGGTTCTTTTTAATACAAAATCCAAAGTGCTTTTAACTCTGCAAAGTAACAAACACCACTTTTTTAAATGAGTATTTTTGTTCTGAATGAAACAAGTGACTGTGGGCTGAGGCTAGAAAAAAATATTAAAATTTACCATTAAATAACATGTCTCACGACGTTTAACAATTGAATTCTAAAATTATTCTAGAGGTTTCCAAGTTTTTAATTTCAAAGTAACTTTTTTTTAATAGATTGGTGCGCTGGAAGTGGGGACGCGAAGTCGTGATTATTCAGGTTAATTTTTTTGTGTGCTTTTGTGTCGCTGTTCGTATGGGGTGAGTGCATAATTTGTAAAGGGAGCGCGTGGTCGTAAAAAATATTCGGAGTGAAAAGTGATTTTTGTTGTGTGCCTTTTGTCGTGAATTGTGTGTGTTTCTTTAGCGTGTCCCAAAAAAACACGAAGTCGAGGAATTCAATGTGCTCAGTTCTCAAATGATAGAAAATCATGTTAGAAACAACTCTCTCATACATAAAAACTTTCGGAAAAATTGTTTACCACGTTCCCTGGGCATTTTTTTGAAAAAAGTCAGTTTTTTCGACAATTTCACAAAATCTGCTTAGAAAAAATGGAAAATTTTAAAATTTCAAATAGCTTATACCATTAAATGATGGTCTGTGGTCCAATAAACAAGTTAATGTATCGATTTGGCCTTTTAAAACCTTGTTTTCATTTTCCCGGTAGCTTTTATGTCGAAAAATAAGAGTTTTTGCTTTACTTTTTTTCAATCTTTTCCCTCGGTATTGAACACAAAAATTTCCTCATATGTGAGAATACATGCATCTTGTAGGAAATTTTCCGCTGAAGATTTTCGTCTAAGCAACTTTGAAGTTTCATCAACTCTGAGCTGAGATATTCCAGTTTTTGTGAAGAAAGAATATTGAATATTTGAAAATGTTGATATTAATCATCATTGGCATACAATATTAAGGATAATTTAAGCCTAATTTGAAGTGCGGCTGTATCGCATCTGTTTTTAAACATGATTGGTTCATCCTTCAATACTAAGGGCCACCTGGTGTTGTTTTCTCATGGCACACTACGTGCTAAATCAATGAATTGCTTTTAGCAAATAACTCATATTTTGAGCATTTTGCATTTAAACCAATCGATGCACGTTTGCTGTGTTTTCATGGATACAAATAAACAAATAACAAATCGATGCATCTGTGCTCTCATATGCTATCTAGCTAAGAAAACCAGTAAGCTTAGTACAAGAGCACAGAGGCATCGAAATATATGGTTCGATTGTACGGGGTTGGCAATTGTCCACGCTCCATCCAAAAAAGTTTTTTTTTATGGACAATTGACCATGAGAAGGGGAGGGAGCTGAGATTTAAAAAAAAATGTCTACGTGATTAATGGATGGATTCCTATAGAATAAATTCCAAATATTAGTGATATTTTTAATTTACCTGAACATCGGATTTATCAACAGGAGTTATAAGAAGGGAGTGTAAACGTTACGTTGTGGTTCAGATCACGGAAATGCGTACAATTGAACCTTATATTTGTTATTTGTTTATTTGTATCCATGGAAACACAGCAAACGTGCATCGATTGGTTTAAATGCTAAATGCTCTAAATATGAGTTATTTGCTAAAAGTAATTCATTGATTTAGCACGTAGTGTGCCATGAGAAAACAACACTAGGTGGCCCTTAGTATTGAAGGATGAACCAATCATGTTAAAAAACAGATGCGATACAGCCGCACTTCAAATTAGGCTTAAATTATCCTTAATATTGTATGCCAATGTTGATTAATTGTAAAATTACAATTTTTACAATTTTGTAATTTTATTGAAACGATATCCTGTTAGTTTACACTGTATATCAGGGCAAGGAGGTAACTCAACCCCCGGTGGTTGGTCACTTTTTCGTTTGACACTTTTTAGTTTGTACCCCGTTGGTTTGACAAAGTCAAAATAAAAAGTGACGAACTGTCACTTTTTACACGGCGCTCACTCACACTATCAAAACAAACGTTTGGTAGTGTGTGTGAACTCCGTGTAAAAGGAGTGTCAAACTAAAAAGTGACCCCGTTCGTTTGACAACAGTTGGTGTCAAACCATCGGGGTTTGAGTGTATCAACATTTTCAAATATTCAATATTCTTTCTTCACAAAAACTGGAATATCTCAGCATAGAGTTGATGAAACTTCAAAGTTGCTTAGACGAAAATCTTCGGCGGAAAATTTCCTACAAGATGCATGTATTCTCACATATGAGGAAATTTTTGTGTTCAATACCGAGGGAAAAGATTGAAAAAAAGTAAAGCAAAAACTCGTATTTTTCGACATAAAAGCTACCGGGAAAGTGAAAACAAGGTTTTAAAAGGCCAAATCGATACATTAACTTGTTTATTGGACCACAGACCATCATTTAATGGTATAAGCTATTTGAAATTTTAAAATTTTCCATTTTTTCTAAGCAGATTTTGTGAAATTGTCGAAAAAACTGATTTTTTTCAAAAAAATGCCCAGGGAACGTGGTAAACGATTTTTCCGAAAGTTTTCATGTATGAGAGAGTTGTTTCTAACATGATTTTCTATCATTTGAGAACTGAGCACATTGAATTCCTCGACTTCGTGTTTTTTTGGGACACGCTAGTGTTTCTTGCTAGCAATAATAATATCAGTCCTTGCTTTATCATCGTTGATCGGAGGGCACGCCGCCGGTTGAGTTTGTCGTATTAATTGTGTTCCAAAGTAACAGGGTGTTAATTGTGTTTAGTACTTCAGTCGATTGCGGGCGGTGAGGCCACGCGCTTGCCTTAATGAATTATTTTTGTCTTTTTCGTTGAGTAATTGGTGTTTTTTTTTGTGCTTTTGTAAACTTAATTAATTGTTTGTGATTTTCAAAGCCCTTCCTATATCATCGTTGATCGGAAGGCACGGCGTCGGGTGGATTGTGCTTAAATTTTTCGAATAAGGTTTTATTTTTTTGCGGTGAAAAAGCCATTTCTATATAATGATTGAAAGACGCACTGACAATTTGGATAGTCGAGTTAATAGTGGAGCAAAATAACTGTGTGTGAGTGATTTTATGTGTTAACCAGAAAGACCTTCCCATAGCATCGTTGCTCGGAAGGCTCGCCGACGGGTCTGTTATGAAAGTCCTCTCCATAGCGTCGTAGCTCGGGAGGCATCGAAAAGCCAATACCTTATCCTACTAACCAAAAAAAATTAATCACGTGATGCTTGAAGGAGATGCTGTGGATTCAACGGTCTCATGCGGTATCAACATGTATATAGCGAAAAACTATGTGCTTGATGAGTCTGCAACTTCAACTATCGGACTATCATTCCTCCCTTTCGTTGAACTGCAGGCTTCTTGGGAGGGCGCCGGTATTGACTAATAAAGAAGGGATCTTCAGAGGTTAAACAGTGAACGGATGGTTGGCTCCCACTGATCATTTTTGATTCATTGTTTAACTTCAGCTGATCTGTCAATAACGGAATAGCAGCTCATTGGCAGTCAACCATGCTCATGTTCATGCTCATGCTCATGCTCATGCTCAAAGTAACTTTTTTTTAATATCTCATTACGGTTTGAGCTGCAAAATAATGAACACCAGGCACCAACATTACCCTGTTCAGACACATACTCCTCGGTTATAGCTATGATTAAAAAATAAATTCAATTTAATATAAAGGCGTAAGAAAATAAAAAATAAGATTGAATTGCATTTTGTTTGTGTTGAGTAAAATCTGTTTAATAATCGTAAAATATTCTTAAATCTCACTTTTATAATTAAAAGACTTGAAATTGGTGTAATATTTTAGTAGAGCGCAATCAAACGCAACAAACTATGCCCCGCAAATAAGCATTATAATTTGACCCAACACCCCATAACATCAACAGCATAGATTGTTTTTCCTTTGCCCTGCCAAAGTCTCATTTCGTCGTCATTGTGCTCCCTTGCTGCACGTCAGTTTTGAGCTAAATTGAGTAAAAGCGACTAACTTGTTTCCCTTCATAGATCTCCAAAACTCAAACAACAAAAAGTTCAATTAAGAGGTATTTAACAAAAGCGTAAAAGTTCCATGCAAACTTTACAATCTTGTTATAATGAAATTTAAGTCAGAGACCGTTTTGTCACTCTTCCGAGTACTCACGTCACTCTTGTCGAAACGTCAAAAAGTGCCATACGACAAGATAGCACGATCCCGTCCAAATGGCAAAGGCGTCGCCACTGACTGGACCGATCCACACCGCCGCGTCGCCACAAGTAAACAAACTATTTTTCATATCGCGCGCCCCGCCAAAATGAAAAATGAGACTCTTTGCGTTTGTTTGTGGTGGTGGCTTGAGGGGGGTGGCGCTCGGAGGTCTCTCAAATAATAGTAATCACATTTATTTGCGCTGGCACACTGCCTCACGCTGGCGTAATTAATATTATTTTGAGCTAAAGTTTGTGCAGGTTTTTTTGCTGTTGTTTTCATTTCTGAGTTGGTTTTTATCCGTGTCGTTAAGTGGGGTGGAGTAAAACCACTCTTTCTTTTTACACCACAACAACAGTCCAACGAAAGAAATTATACCATTAGCATTAAATTAAAGTTTCGATTTCATTCTCCCTGACTCTGACTTGACTTTTGCTGTTGTTGTCGGCCATCTTTTCCCCCCGATGCTCGAAAGATGCATTCCACCTTAAAAGGGTGTTCTTCCTCCTCTATTCAGTGTCGATCTCACTCTTTAGCCGGTCAGTTTCCCGCTCGTTGGTGCTCAACGATAGAGCGAAAAAAAAAAGAGTTGATATTTGCTTCACTCACGTTCCCAGTTTTCCGCCTTTTTTCGGTGGTTTCACTAAAACAAGCGAATCCGTTCAAATGGTCCATGTGTGTTGAATGAAGGGAACGATAAGAGCAAGCTTATGCTGTTGAAAGCTTTATGTTGCGTGCTTGTGTAATAGTAGTGGTGTGCATTATGCGGGGCTTGTTTGTGTTATGCGTTCTTTGGGTTGGCTTCAACTGAAACAGTGCGAGACATCTGTTGGCGAGTAGCTGCACTGCGTCGATAATGTAGGATGGTGAATTTTACTTAGCTTAGTTGCTTCCAATTTTGTGATTGATTATGTGATTTTTAAACAAAAATGCAAAAAGTTAGTTTCAGCATGTTGCAAGTTAGAATTATAATGATTTCAACAAAAATATTTTTTTTCTTCGCTTTAAAACAATCAATTTTTATTTTTCCAAATGATTCCCGACGGCTGTTTGCGTAGCTGCATTTCTAACACTTTTTTATAAGTTTATAAATCAGTAAAATAACGTAGTTCATATTTATTTCAGTTAATTGTGGTATATCGTAATAAACAACTTAACAACTAGTGTGAAGTATGGTTCTTTTATTTTTTCTTTTCAATTTACTGCTGAGTAGCAAAAGGTCCTTTCAAAGCAATTTTACAAAAACTAGGCTAATCTACCAAATAAAAACTGGAATATGATTTTTTATAATTTTCTACATATATGTAGAAAAAAAAACCCTTTTCAAATCTTATTTCTTTTGGTAGAATTGTTCAGATTGCAGATTGGTCTTTATGTTTAAGGATGTTTGATCCAATGAAATTGACTTCACCATGTAATTTATTTTTGCAGGATGATGCATTAGGGTGATGCTTTTAAGTGTTCTCTCCGGTTAAATTTGATAAAAAAAATTCAAATTACAGGCCACGGTATCAACATTTGAATGAAAATAGTTTTTTTTAAATGCATTACACAAATGTTCAGTTGTTTTGCAATCATTAATTTCCAAGATTTCTAAGTATTAACAAAAGTTTTATTTTCGAGAGAAAAAAAAGTTGTACATTAAATTTCATTTAAGTTTGAAATATTTTTATACGAGCCCAAACATACTAAATACAATTATAAATGCAGAAAAAGGCATTTTAGATTGTTCTTAGTCGATTAGGCTTCTATATCCATTGAAATTGCGATGTTTTTGAAAAAAAAAAAGTTTGCTCCCTGATTTTTCGGACCAATTTTGAAAGGGAGGGGTCGACATAAACCTTGGAAAATATTTGCATTTGCCTTATGTTATTTTCCAAAGTTTCTGTTTTAAATAAACAATTTCAAAAAAAATTAGGTGCATTCACTTAAATAAAAAAATCATATTCAAAATATTTGTGAAACTACGATTGTCTTCAGTATTCACCCACAAAATAGTCAACCAACCCATGACCTTGACCAGACCGTGCAGTATAAACTTCTAACAAAAAAAAAAAGCATGAAAATTACAGCAATAATGCTATGATTTTTTTAACATGATAATTTAAATAAATTTTATTAAATTACATACTTGCGAGATTTTTTTTGGCGAAACTGTTAAAAAAATCCTTTTCTGATCCAAAAATTTTAAAAAGAACATGAAATTAAAAAAATATTTAAATGGATTGATGTATATGTCCGTTTTGTAAGTTTGAAATAAATTTTTATTTTCAAATAAACCATTTTCACATGTGGCCCGTAAGCTCATGTAAGCTTCAAATTTGGCCCGCCATTCGAAAACCGTGAGCACCCCTGATTTAAGGTTAAATCTTTCAATCATCTTTCAATGCTCCAAATGCGATGCAATTCACACACACATTTTTTCAGCAGAAATTATGTACAGTTTTACTGAATATTCATCAACTGAAATTTCAGTAAACGATACAGTAATTTAGATTTTACTGAATTCTCAGTTAATTGATATTTGTCATATTGTCAGATGATTCATAATAATTTCTGTAAAATGGTTGTCAACACATACAACAATTTATCAAAAGATTGTCAGTATGTTTTGTTGAAAATTTCGCACTTTTTTTTGACAGTATTACAGATTATTTGCTGGAGATAGTTTTAAAGATTGGATTTTCTTGCCATTTAAAATGTTTCCAATGTTGTTATTGATACATTTGTGTTTGAAACCTAGATTAAATTTTCAAAACAACCTATCCGTCATGGGTTTCCTATGCAGATAGGACTTTTTGAAAATTTAACCTAACCACAGCTTACTTCCCGATCCCGGTTATGTTGTGACTTGCCGAAATCATTGTTTTTCGTTTGGAAAAAAGTTCTAGAGTTTTTTTTTTTTGAAAAGGACCAATAAACTTTTGAACTCTAGAGTTGTTGGTTTGGGTAATCCTCCAAATCTAAAAAAACTGATTTGCATCGAGGCACTTGCAATTTTCTTACATTTGTTTTTTAAGATCACTATAAAAGATTTCCAAGATAACCATATAATATTTAAAAGTGGATTTTTACTAGACAGCATCAGAACAGTAAGTCATAAGTGACATTTTAGTTTGACAAATTTACTTTCAGCAAAAGTGATGATTACTGAATAGTATTCAGTTATTTATTCAGCTTAAATGGCAATCCACTATTTGGTGTGTACATCTTATTCTGCGATCGAAAACATCTAACATAATGATTTTTAAAAACAATGCTAACGTACTTTTTCAAAACATAGGTTTCCAAATTGCATAGGACCTTATGAAAACGTAAGCGAGAATTGTAAACATTGAGCCTAGTAATAGTCGTGTGCACTGCAAGGTAACAGAGTATTTAATAAAAGATACCTAAAAGTAACTAAATACTTAATTTTTTGAAGACATTGCAAACACATATCACCAATTTGGTGACAAGTTCAACAATCAATAACCGCCCCAACCCGCGTGGCTTAGAACTAGTCATCGATACCGCAAAGATTACTACTTGCCTGGCTGGCTGCCAGCGAGACCACCATTTAAACACCCCTCATCCGTGCTCGGTCACATCCGCCGTTGCTTTTGTGGTGGTGGTGGTGCAACATCCCCGAGGGCGCCGTGCTGCCCGCACCAACTCTGGTTCTGTCCGTCCGTCTGTCTGTTGCTGTCGCGCACGTACAGAACAACGCTTCTCGGCGCGGATTTTTTTGTTGTTGTAATCAATCTTTTCGCGCCGCGAAGGCTGAACTGCTCACGATTGGTGTCCGGGGCCGTGTCGTGTCATGATGCAGTTCCCAATCCCAAGCGCTCCGTCGAAGGCCATATTCTTGGGGCATGGAACTTATGCTCTCGTTGCTGTTGTAGTTGGAGGTTTGCAGCGGTTTTTTTTTTGCGAAGAACAGTGAAATAATTTATTATTCACTGTGTTTCTTTCGTTTTCCAAGTTCCATGCGGATCTCTGAAATCCCTCCCCCGACAAAAGCAGCTGTGAAACACGCGAGTGGAGGGTTTTGCTTAACTCTCTATGGGCAATTTTCCGATTCTAAATCTAAAGCTTAATTTGTTTCATGCAATAAAACTAAAAGAGTTTTTAAGCAATATGTGTATTGTTGATAGCGAAATGTATAGAAAATACTTTTAATTTAAAATTGAGCCATAACTCAGATATTTTTTTATTGAAAAAATCTTGAATTGACAAAAAGCAGTTCGACGCTGTCGTGCTTTCTCGTCACACCCGCCATTTTGACGTTCCGAGAAAAACGCGTTTTAATGTTGGACCTTGAATAACACTGGAACGCCCAACGCATGTCCAACTTACACGGACGCCCAAGCCTCCCAAAAAAGGTGGAACGGTAACTTCAACTCGCTGGTTCTCGGGCATTACTCAACCAATCGGGACGATTCTTGTTTCCAGTGATTTGATCCTAAAATTTTGCAGAACTTGATTTGAACAAATCTGTAATTTCTGCGACCGAAAACATCGTTCCACCTTTTTTTAAACGACTGCCTCCGCGGAATTTTTGGCACGCGACAAAAAAAGTTGGAACGATGTTTTTGATCGCAAAAATTACAGATTTGATCAAATTACGTTCTGCAAATTTCTAGAATCATATAGACATCCTAACAAATCACTGGAAAGAAGAATTATCTTGATTGGTTGAGTTATGCCCGAGAACCATTGAGTTGAAGTTACCGTTCCAACTTTTTTGGAGCCTTGGGCGTTGGAATGATAAAGAAAACTAGAGCACGCAATGTACCTAAACAATAGCAAACAAGTTTAGGATTGGAATCAAATTTTGGGGACGAGGTGAAGATCCAAAGGTGAGGCATTGTTAGCAGCACAAAATAACGTTCTTTACTCTATTTGGCCTAAAATGCACGTGCGACAATTTAGCACGACGGCGACGAGTTGCATTTCGTTTTAATATGAGAAAGCTGCTTAAAGAATTGATTGAGCAACTCTCAAAATTAGGCCTTTCATGGAACCGAAAGTCTTTCAAATTTGCCAGCTGTTCGAGTAGAAAAATCGTATTTAAAAACATATGTATTATAAAATTGCGACATCTAAAATGTTGTTTCAAATCGATTTTGCGTCAATGTCCAAACTGATTTGAAGAACTCGGAGTTTGCATTAAAGCCCTAGTAGTTATTATACTAGCGACCATTTAAATTGTTATCTAGAAGTTTGATTTTATTTCAAAAACTATGTAAATTTTGTAAAATTTTAAAAACAGATTTGATTTTTTTTGACTTGATTTTCAAAAGCTTAATCTTTGTAATCGAAACGTTACCGACAATATTAAAAAGTTTGATTAAAATCAAATGAGCGTTTAAGAATACAAATTACGTTCTGGTTGACAACATCGAAGGGAATGTTGAGGAAGAGAAGCATTAGTTTGCTGAACAATTCAATTTTAAGGATTTTAAGATCGACAAACGGAGGGTGGAATGTATTTTGATTTCATGTCTGCCAAAATGAACAACACTAATTTAAAAAAAAAAACAAGCATATTTAAAATAAATAAATAAGATAAGTTCTTTGCTGGTTGGGATAGCCAATTGTTTTTTTAGGTTGAACAGAAGCTTTCAAACTTAATGTAGAACAGTAAAGTTATATCTTCAAGATAAGACAAAATACTCTTTTTGATAATTGATTTTTCTTATCTTGAATATTCTGCCGCTCTTATCTAGTCCGTCCCATATGTACACAGTAAAAAATAAAAATAAAATTGGAAGCTGTTATTTTGGAAGGTTGAATATTACCTCTTTTATGATGTAATTTTACCTCAATTTAGACTGAAAAAGTGGCATAACACCAGAAAAGTGGTAAAAATACACTGTTGGGACGGTGTAGTTTATGGACACGTTCTTATTGTGTACATTCTGAAGAACAATACTAATGTGAACCTTTGTGACGAATAAAGATCTGACGATCACTCTCTTCTTCATCCAGCCACCGTCCTAGACGGTTGGTCTGAAGTGTAGTGTAGCTCTATTGTTTTATTTCTGCTGCTATCCGTTGGTCATCTGGGAACCTGCAATCAATCAACACAACGTACTATGGGTCCTACTGCTTTGCGCGATCATACACATTTCTAGAGGTAAAATTACACCTTTTTTCTGACATAAAAGATGTACCCCTTCCCAGATGTAATATTACCATGATTTTTTTTCTGTGTATTTCTATCATTTTTGAGATAAACATAACAAAAGTCTTGTTTGTTCATGTACTTATAGCCTATTTAATAAAAAAGTGATCTTTGTTCTAGAAATTCCAAAACAAAAATCACTTTCGTGCTGTCCCATATGCAAAATAAAGGCAAGTCAGTTCCTTCTAAAGAAATGTCTCATGAATCGATTAAATGGATATGGAATCATTTAAATTTCAAGGAATATGTTTCTATGAACCTTTAGAACATAAAAGCATTATTAGTTGTTCGTATCTGTAGGAGTATTTATAAATTTTGAAACGTATTGTTTCAAACCGTGCTGATTTTATGCATGTGACAATAGCAAATACAAAAGATACTAAATATGTACCATTATGGGTAGTATTCTATAAAATGAATTCTATTCCATCTTGAATGAATTATCGGTCCTGGTTCTGGAAAAGGTTCTTATTCCGGTAAACGTAGATTGTGGATCACTCAACTTCAACGGTCCATGTGCTGAAACATAATTCATATATCTTTTGCCTCTCTAGTAGTTTAGTCTCGCTTATGGTTACATTTTTACAGCTGTGAAATTTTTGATAAATTGAATACATCTGAAATAAACATAACTTTTATATAATTTTGTGAAAATTACTTGGAAATTACCAAATACACCTTGAAATGACAGTTAAACTTTTGGTGTATATGTTGAAGCCTACCTTGATACCTTGATTGACTTGCCTTTATTTATAGACTGATAAAGGCAAGTCAGTTCCATTATGAAAATAACAAAAATTTAAGTCCAAATTGTAAGTTTTATGAAATTATTTTATGTTAGTGATATTTGTTGAACTAATATTGAAATAATTTTATAAAAAATCATCAAAAAAATTAATAAGAAATGTTAAAAATGGTGAGACATTTTTTGGGCTTCTTACTGCATTATCTCAGCACTCATTTTTTACATATGGGACGGACTAGATTAGAGTGGCAGCATATAACTTTACTGTTCTAGTTTTTTAAAGGTTTAAATTTTTTGGCAATTCTAAATCTCTTTTTACAACTAAATTCCCCTTCCACTCTGGAATTTGGACTGAAGACTTTTGGATTGTAGGATCATTGTATTGTAAAACAAAATAAATGCAACAAAACTTGTACAGGGTTAAGTCAGCTCCACAGTACAACAACAACCGCAGCGGCTACGAGAACTGGATCAAGATGGAAAACAACCACCGCCAGGGCAGTGAAATCTGCCAGCTCGTTCGGCTTTGAGGGTGACGTGATGGACATCCCCGACAGCAGCAGCAGCGGCCAAGAAAAACCAGCCCAACGGAATGACCTTCAGAATGGACTTGCAATGGTAGCAGCAGCGTGGTTTCAGGGTAGAAATCGTCTGGTTTTTTTTTCTTCTCTATATTGTGAAGTTAGCTTTGAATTTCCATTTGGAACTAAGTATAGAGCATTGCCTTTCAGACATATTTCCCAATACGTTTCCTGAAAATGCCACAGGCTAACGGTGATAAATTTGTCGATCATGTATGCGACCATAAATCATCCAAACTTTGAAAAATATTCTCCATCCCAAGACAAAGACTGCATCTAAGCCAGAGAAAACGGAGCCTGAACTCAAACATTGCTTCACGGTTCGCCACGCACTGCCGTCGTAATGCAGTTTTCGCACACTTGGACGGGGTAATTTTTCATATTTGACAGATTGCAAGCCGTCATCTTATCCCATATACCTCTGTTTCGGGCCGCGAAGCCAGACAAGCTTGAGCATAAATTTCCTCTACAGCACAAAGAATCATCTCGATGTTCGTATGTTCAGCCATTTCAGCTCTCCTTGTGTTATCAAAAATGCATTTTTTCGCGTGCAGATTTTGGCACATTTGTCTTGGTTTATTTGGTCGGTTCAAAAATGTTCAAATGTTTAAAAAAATACTGAAGAAACGGAGGATGCCGTCTGCGAGATAACTTTTCCTGTTGCACTCTTTTTGATTGCTGGGTGATCCCTAACCACCACTGGGATTCGCAGAAGAAAACTCGCCGAACAACAGCATTCGGAAACATACAACAAAGCATAAAAAAGCATCAGAGCAATGCATCTCTCTTTCTGTGGTTGAGCACCAAGCACACTATTTTCACGAGGATGCTGCAAACATATCATTAGCGTGTTCTTGAAAAAAAAAAAGTCTGGCCGAGTTTAAATCTTACGTGGAGCAGTTTGTTTTTTTGGTTTGGTTTCAATTTCTACAAAATATTTGAAACAACGACTTTCTAGATTCTGATGAAATTATTTAAGGATCTGTGTTATTGAACGTTATTGAAAGAAAATTTCAATGAGCTATAAAGTTTGAAAACTTGATAATTCGGCAACAGGATAATGCCACTAAAATGAACATTGTGTTTTTAAAAAAGTGACTTCCGGTGATCCAAAACCAAACTGAAAAGTCAAATGTTGTACATTCTTATGTATCTGATATTTTGTAACTTTTGTGTTAACTAATCTTATCGCGTAGAATTCACGCAATTATAAATTATTGAAAAAACGATTGCGTGACTTGGGGAAGAAACATTTTCGCCCCAAATATATCCAACTCTCGCTGACTCAGCCCGTCCATCATTTGATATGCATCTCTCGCCACAGCGTTTGGCAGATCCAGTCTGACAGCGGCAATCGGGTTTGCGGCAGTGTAGAACTGACCAGGTCTTCGGTCACGAAACTGCAACAGGAAATTTTCTGCCAGCGAAAATCCTTGGGCCCAAGATAAGGGCCCCGGCGGCCCGCTTCTAATACATCATAAATATGTTTATGCATATTTTAGTGCGCACTGCGCTCGCTGCTGCACTGTTCGTCGTCGTCGTCGTTCAGGAAAAAAACGAAAAATATTCAGGCAGGCCGTCATGTTTCTCTTTTCTTCGAACTGTCTGTGCTTTTGAGAATAGTTGAGGTTTCTTTGGCAGACCAGGGGTTGTAAAATTTTACCAAATTTGTCGAGCAGAATAGAAATGAAAAAATAAAATTAACCAAAGCTTGTTTTGAAACTGTTTATCTTATTAAATGATAATACAAAAAAAACTGCACTCTATTTCCATAAAGATTGACCAAGTTTGTAGAAGCCTCACGATTTATGAATTAATTTGGCCTAATTTGGCATCATTTACTACTAGTATGATGAATTGAATATGTATATTTTCATCATACTTCTCATGAGGCAAATCTATTTTTTTATAATTCAAAAAGTAAAAAAAGTTATTAAATAATATTTTTTCAAGTGTTTGCCCTTGTATGAAAATTTATGATCCTGTTTTCACTTTTTATTCTTCAATCAAAGTTGGGTCAAATTTTGATCTTGATTAAAAATCCAGCGAAATGCCACTCTACAGATAAGTATTTTGTTATGAATTTGCAATCGAAAAGAACTTAACACTAATTAGGAATAAACTCAGTGTTTTGAAGGTACAGCAGCTCAAAATTAGATTTTGATAAAAAAAATCAGAAATTTTAGTGCCCATTTTTCAAAACATATTTTTGGAAAGTCTGAGAAAACCTCTTATAAATTTGTAAAAAAACTATAAAAAGTGTCACCTAAACAAAACATAACCCTTAACAACCGAAGCCCACCTCTAAACGGGCTTCAATTTAAAAATTTTGATCTTTAAGAAGTCTGGAAAGAAGAACCCTTATATATTTTTTTATATGTGACTGTGTTAATGTTTTAAAAAAATTTTTTTTTCTGTGGTCATTTTTTTAAATTATGTACGCTGTCATTTTTGAAATGTCCCAGACTATGCCTCAACGCATTTTTCTACAATTTAAATGACAATGGTATCGTTCTAAAGCAGAAAATGTGAAAATCAAGCAAAAAAATGGTTATTATAGCAGGTGGTAGAATAAGCTAAATACTATCAGAAACAAACATAAACTAATCAATATAAATGCAAAATACAATACAAAAAATTAAACAAGAAAGCACGAAAAGTTAAGTTTTTCATAGAACAAAAGTTGCTCAAAATGAACCGTTAAAAACTGAAAAAATATTTCTAAATTTAAATGAAAAAATAAAATAAAAAATTTAAATATATGAGAGTCCGGATTATGGCTACTTTTTTATTTTTTTTATTTGAACGAATCTTTGTATGTACCTTATCTATGATCAAAAAGATATTTCGCATCATTAGTTCATTCATACTAGTCTCCATACATTTTGGCAGCAGTCCATATATAAAAGTTTATATAAAAATCTGTATCTTAAGAACGGACTTTCTGATCGACAAAATTGTAGTTATTGCTTAGAACCACTCAGAAAAAACGCCACCCCCTAATTTTTTTTTCAAATTTTCACACAAAAATAATGTTTCAAATAACCATTATTGAAAATGCTGGATATTCATTAAATGACAAAAAAATGCCATATATTTTGAGCTGCAATACAGGTTAGTCAAACTCCATTTTATTTGCGAAAACTATGAAAAAAAAGTCAAAATACATTTTTATAAAGGTTGTATCTAAGCAACACTATTGTTTAATCTTTGCCTTTGAAGCAGATTGTTTATGAAATTAGCAGATTTTTTCGAAGTAAAAATATTTCCTAAGATGGTCAGGCATGATTATGACTTTTACAGGTGAAAAAAGTCACGTATTTGTCAAAAAATAACAGCAAGCTTAGAACAAGAAAGCACAAAGGCATCACTTTCTTCGAAAAACTGTTCGAATTTAAAATAAAATCACCTCCGTGTAAGCACGAGAGCAAGCAGCAGTCAAGTGCTCAGTGCTCCATCGTTTTTTCGATTTTTTTTCGCCGTAAATTACCGTGATTATCCGCGAGTTTGCTCCTGCAGCATGCCAAAGGCCGGCCGTGGCCGTGGCAGTTCGAGTGCGGCCTCGAAAAACCCGCGAAGTTCGTCTACCGGCCGTGTGCAAAAAGGTAAACAAACCAACGCGGTGTCGACCGCCATCGCGCAGGGGAGCGTGAGCGCAGAAGGCATCGACAAAAAGTTGCTACATCCCGGATATGTTCCAAGATCACCAGTGCGAACCCGTTCCGGTACTTCCGGTGCCACGACCAACACGTCAACATCCGCCAACATTCCCATCAGGAACGAGTTCCAGATGCTGAGCGACGACGAAGAAAACAACAACAACAACACCGACGGTAGCAGCACTACCGACGACGACGACGACGACGATCGTCGTGCACGGAAAAAAGTGCCGATGCCAAAAACGAACAATTCTCCAAAGGAACGTAGACCACCTCCAATTTTTGTTTTGGACACGTTGGTGGACGATATTGACGAGTTGCTGGAAGGCCTCGGATATTGTCTGAAAATCGGTAAGTCGTCAGTGCAAGTCTACACATTTGACAACAAGAACTTCGACCTGGTTGTGGAGAAATTGAAGAGTAAAAACTTCAAGTTCTACACATTCGACCCCGTGCAGAAGACAGCCGTTAAGGTCGTCTTGCAGGGGTACCAAGACTGCCCGATCTCCGACCTCAAGAAGGACCTCTCGGGTGCTGGAATAACGCCGCGTGACATAAAAGTCCTCTCGCGGAAGACAACAGTCACAGGTACACACACACTGTACCTGTTGTACTTCGACCGCGGCACCGTCAAGATTCAAGACCTTCGGCGAACCAAAGCGTTGGACGGGTTTTGGGTAAACTGGCGGTTCTACTCAAAGAACCCGTCGGACGCAGCACAATGCCACCGTTGCCAGAAATTCGGCCACGGCTCGCGGAACTGCAACCTCCCGCCCGCTGTGTGAAGTGCGGTGAAACACACCTCTCTGAGGCGTGTGCACTGCCGTGCAAGGCGGACCTGGGGGACAAGGCAGAGCAAACCAAGGCGCGCATCAAGTGCGCCAACTGTGGAGGTAACCATACCAGCAACTACCGTGGATGCAGTGCACAAAAAAATTACCTCGAGGAGCAGGAAAAGAGGAAGAAGAAAGCAGCAGCGTCCCACTCTCCTCAGCGAAGTACGAGCATAACCGTGCCGGCTGCTGGGCAGCGTACGGTTCCCGCGGACAACTCAGCATTCCCCCCTGGCTGGGGGCGATCGTTTGCCAGCGTGGTTGCTGCCGGTAGCGGCAATGCGGCCCAGCAAGAAGTCACCGGGGAAGATCTCTTCACCCTGCCAGAGTTCTTTGCTCTCGCGGGGGAGATGATGTCGAGGTTTCGGACCTGCCGTAACAAGGCGGAGCAATTTCTAGCCCTTGGGGAGCTGATGATCAAGCACATCTACAAAGGATAAAATACTGTGATTTAGTTATAAGCTTTTTCTCTTTCTTTCCCCTTTCCTTTGCAATTTAAGCAAGTTTTTTTTTAATTTTTCTTGCTCTTGTTAGTGCCATAGTTATAGAAATAATTGTTCCAAAATGGATTATGATGCAACACACAGCTGAAAGGAACTCCAAAACTCTGTTATGAACTGCAAAAGAACTGATTGTATCTTGATTATTCACCAATAAAACCGAATTGAATTGAATTGAATTTAAAATAAAATTATTTTTTCAATAAATTTGCTCATTCTTGGGAGAATTGCTCTTAAGGTCCTTTTACAATGTTGGTTTTGAACTATTTTTTTTAACTTTGAACAGCGGTATCTCTCAAACGCTGAACTGTTGAAATATTTTTGAAAAGTTTTTAAGGAATGTTATTACGTAACGCAAAAACTGGGATTTTTTAAACCCCTCCTCGTCCTAAAATAGTTCATAAATAAATTACGCTATGCACTTTTTGACACAATATCGTTTTTGAAAAATGTTTGATTTTGCGGTTAAATTTTTACTGCCTCAGATATGTAGTATTTTTGTTTCAAACGATCAAAACAAATCTAGAAATATTGCTTAGAGGATTTTATGTTAGTGAACGAAAGTTAATTTTAATAAAAGGTTGTTTCATAGAGAGTAACAACTTGTTTTTTATTATTCCTAGATGATACAAATAATGAAAAGACGACAAATCTACATATTTTGGGTTGTTTTGGAACTTCCAATAACTCTAAACAAAATAAATATATGGAAATTGAAATCCAAGCCGAAGTATTGCTTAGATGTAGAGTTGGTTTGATTCATTTAACTGATACCAAGCCTTAAAAAGAAAAAAAAGTTGTTTTATGTCACGTCATGAAAATGCAATTCTTGCAAGAATCCCTGGAGCAAACTTTTTCGGATTTGACTGCTCCACCGTGTTGTGCGTTCCAAGCACTGGCCTCCATAAGGGCGAGTGTTGCATATGTTCTGGATCCATGAGATTTTATGGACAAACTGTACTGTGCACGGAAAAAAATAGTTTTAATATTAGAAAAAAAGTGTAATAATCGTCGATCGAAAAGAAGCCTAAGTAGATTAATACTTTAATTTGCAAGAATTCCTGAAATCACGATTTCCGTGTATTTAAAGAACCGGTCAAGCCTCCAATCGGGATATCACGGTGAGGAATGCTTCTTCGGTATGAAATATGTATGCGCGCGAGAGAGAGGTGCACAGTTCAAATGTGAATGTTCCACCCTCCCCTTGACAGTACGACGACCAGTTCCAGAACGTCCGCAAACCCCAAGGAAGAAGAGTTCGAAAGGCTGAGGTTGCCTTGCAAAATGGGTATACGTCCATGTGTGTTGAGTTGTGCTGGCTGGCCGGTATATGAATTTGGTGTATTTCTCGTTCTTGGCAGGTCCAAGCCCGTGCCCGTGTCTTCGTTGCTGTGCGGTTCCATGGGACGGTTTCAGTATGGCAGAAACTTGCATGAAAGATGCATAAGAGTCGAGTATTAAAAATACATAAATTCAGCCTTGCTCTGTGTTCGTCCGGTCCGAGTTTCCGTGGCCAGGGCAGAAGGGGGTTCGACCTCTTTCTATATCTTGCGCTCTGTGGCATGATGTTTTCTGGTGCGCAAAAGAGGTTTGCTGATTTCAGTTTGATTTCGTTTCATTTCTGTAGACTGCAGAGAGCGCGCGGGGTCAGGTCGTCGGATACGGCCAAGCCCGGGTCTTCTTCGAAGAATTCGAGAAACTCTTATTCAGCTCGCACCTCTCGTACATAAATCAACCAAATGTCTGCTAAAACGAGGAATAAACAGCAATAAAAAAAGTGTGCAACCCGGCTGGACCCGGCGAATAGCAGCGGCCAAGTTTGTCTTTCTGGGCTTAGAGCCGTGTGCCGTGTTGTGCATCAATATGCGCAAAATGGCGTATAGACACGGGGGTTTGTAAGCCAGCCAGAGTCCATACATTATTCTGGTTTATATTTCTGCTGATTTTTTTTGTTCACCGGCGGCGACGGCGGCTCCCACGCTGCAAAATGATGCATTGAATAAACTGGCTGGGGCTGGGCATGTATATCTGGATGCCGGGTCGGTTATATATTGCTGGCAAACCAGTCGCGTGCAAATCTTACCGCGGACCTCCAGGAACGCGAACATGCAAAGATGAAGCAGGCACAAGATGAGCGATTGTTACAGCCGTACGGAAATGGCTGAAGTTGTTTCTAGATAGAATTTGATCAATCTGAAAAATGCTGAAATAATTTGAAAAGCAGCACCATAAGAAAATATGTTGTTGATATATTATACTGTTTAAAATATGGCATCAAAATCTTAAATAAAATAACGTAACGTGACGTAAGAAACTTAAAAATCAATAAAATTTACGAAGTAAACTACCTTCCTTAAAAATTGCATTAGCGATTGCTTTTTCGGCGTATCAGTCAGAAACTAGTAGTAATATTGAATGATTGACCCTTTTGAAATGTTAGTCTTGATTCATAAATTTTAAAAGTATTGTTTTCGAAAAGATCGGAACATTTCACGAATGTTTCATATTTTAACATTGAAAAATCGGACCATAAGTTGCTGAGATATCGGTATTAGAAAATAGTGGGTTGTTTAGGTGAGAATAAAAAAAAAACTTCAATTTTCCTGTTCCTGAATTTTCCTGAACTTTAAAAAAAATATATTTTCAGTAATGTTCACTCATGGTCACGGTTTTTAAAAAATCGAAAATCTGCAAATATTTCGCTAAAATCAAACATTCAGTAACTATATCTTGAAATTGGAGCCCTTTATCAAAAAATGTGTAAAGTACTTTTCGATTTCAAATTCAATTTTAAATAAAAAAAAATTAGATCAAATTTGTAATTGCATGAAATTTCGATTTTATTTTCAAAAATCACTATTTTTCCAAAAATTCGCAACTCGGCGGCAGATTTTTTGACCATACTTCTCTATGGCTCAAAAGTTGCGGGTTTTTGAACCCTAAAACATCTCAAAAAATCTCGAAAATAAAAAAAAATACGAATTTTGGGCAATTGAATGTTTGTGAAAAAAAAGTTAATTAAAAAATCGGCAATTTTGTTTCCCTGAACCTCAATAGTCCTCCACAATACCTACAGCTTTGCCGAAGACACTAAATTGATCAGAAAATTCACTCAAAACAGCTGTTTGAATATTTACGTACCAATTTTCTATGAAAATAAAAAATAAACAGAATCGACGTAATACCTTATAATGTGGCCCTCTTAAACCTTCTGGTTTCGTCAACGGATCCACAGGCATGTATCGTTCTTTTTGCGACAAGACTCCGCCTCCCGGGTCTCCTAAGTGTGAAGGTATGGTACGGGGAGAGGGCACCGAATACCTATAGAACACTTAGAATTTTTGCGTCCGCCTCGGGATTCGAACCGACGACCTCTGGATTGTGAGTCCAGTGCGCGGTCCGATTGATCCACATAGGCAGACAATTTTGTATGGATAGCTGCCAAAATTGTATGGAGACTTGTATGGGTGAACCAATTACACAAAAAGCTTCTTTGGTCATAGGGAAGGCCCCCACAAAGTTTGAGCCAAATCAAAAAATATATAAATAAAATTCATTTCCCGTTTTGGTAGAGAATCGCTCAAAAGATTGAAATTTCACGGCCTTCCCGAGCAGGGGTAAATAACACGGCACGCTCTGCACTGGCACTTTGAATTTAGCACTGACACCAAGTGCAACGCTTGCTGTTGCTGCCCAGTGCTAGTGCTATTATTTAGCACTCCCATTTAGCACTCATAGGATTTTTTGCAATCGAATAAAAGTTCCGGAATTCCGAAAAATTTGATCAATAGCCACCGCGAACTATTGTAACTGCAAAATACCTTTTCCAGATCCTTCCATACACAAAGACTGTGAGGGCCCGCAAAATCTGCAAAGTTTTTAAAATTAAAATTCTGCTACCTTCCTATTGCAAACCAGGCCACATCCTATTAAGTTGAGAACATCAGGAACCGATTTTTGGATACGTTCACAGTGACCACTTTCACTATTTTTTACAGTTCATCGTTTTGATTCCAGGACAATAATCTGCGTTGATTAAAAAAAATGTTACGTATTAAACTAAAGGAAAAAAAAAAGTTTACCTTGGAGGGTTCAGAACCATGGATCTTTTGCTTACTTGCCATGAACACTAGCACTACACCAAATTTACTGATGAAAGTGATTGTTGTAAGTTTAACACATTCTAGATAACGGTGACAGTAGATTTCAAATCAACAAATGAAAAACCAACCTGGTTACCATTTTTGCTAGAGTGCCAGGGCGAGTGCTATGATCGAAAACGCAGTGCTATCTGTTAAAATAGCACGCGTGCTAGTCGCGTGCAGCGCCAATGCATGTCTGAACACGGGAATACCAAATTTTGGTATTACTTGGGCAAATAACAGGGACCAAAATGTTGGTTGCCCAGTAATAGATGGTAAAATACCATGAAATCATACCAAAGTCTTGTATGTGGAAGGACACAACAATACCGAACCATGTTATTCCAAGGGTAAAATAAAACCATTTCAATACCAAGTTGAGGTCTTCTGGATTTTTGAACATTGCTTGAATACCAAAACTTGGTATTGCCATGGTTTTATTTTTAGGTATTCCCGCACCCTTGGAAAATCAGATTTTGGTATTCCTGTGGTCTTCCACATACATGATTTTGGTATGATTTCATGGTATTTTACCATCTATTATTGGGCAACCAAAGGCACATTTTGGTCGCTGTTTTTTACACAAGTAATACCTAAATTTGGTATTTTCATACAATTTTTTAGTGCACCAGTTGTAGTTAGTGAAAAAACAGAAATGATCCATATGCAACAGTCAAATCTACTCACCTGCTGATTCCATGTTGTTCTTAGTG
The DNA here is from genome assembly GCF_016801865.2 of Culex pipiens pallens. NCBI lineage: Eukaryota > Metazoa > Arthropoda > Insecta > Diptera > Culicidae > Culex > Culex pipiens. The sequence goes on from NC_068939.1 coordinate 56,805,175, forward strand.
ATATTCTTCACCACATCGAATGCATTTGTCATTGATGAACGGCCTGTGTTTGAAGTTCTTGAAGCTTCTGAAAAATAACAAGATTGAAAAATAAGTGTTGTTAAACTGGATTGAAATTTACCAAAATTCAATAATCTGTCGATTGACTCGTTTTTCAAAGTATTTGGTTATCCCGACTTAGAGAAATTTCAACGATTTAAAAAAAAACTTTGTGGGTAAATAAAAAAAATGAAAATCAGCTTTAACATTTTTGAGTTTCAAGTAATTTTAGCGCAAAATTAATTATCTCGTCAATGTTTATAAAAAATTTCCCATAGTTTCAGAGGAATTTGATAAACACTTTAATACCAAAATAATACCAAAATGTGGCATCCTGATTTAGAAAATTTTCACCAATATAAAGTCATTTCTTTAGGGGGTATATCAAAAATGTTTAAAATCAAGTTTGAAATTTCCGGTTTTCAATTAAGGCATTCGCTTTGAGACATCATTTTAGCGCAAAATTATTTATTTTGTCAAATTTGGTCAAAATTTTCCCATAGTTTCAGAGGAATTTGATAAAATACTGTAATACCAAACGAATACCAAAATGTGGTGTTCGACCATTGACAAATTCTGCAATTTTGCAATATCAAAACAATACCTTAAATTGGTATGCTACCACATTTTGCTCTTGCATAATTCTTAAGACAAATTTTAAAGGGTCCAGAAATACCAAAATTTGGTATTGATACCAGAGAAAGGTATTATTAGGCATTTCCTTTGTTATTTACCCATGCTCGGGTTTACGTTCTTTTACATATTTTTATACAGACAAATTTCTTTAAAGTTAGCAGTAGTTCAAGATAAAAAAAACTCTGACACACATTATTTATCTGAAAAAAAAATTTAATTGGATAAATTTTGAGATATTTTGAAGAATTTCGGTCACTTGAGTCTTTAATTCAACTATTTTAATTTAACTGAGATTTAAGAAATTTAATTTGCTAAAATATCTCCAAGACGAAGCACATCCTAAATGTCATCTTCATTAAAAGTAGAATCAGTAAAATAAGTGTAATCAAATTTTGCTTGTTTTCCCAAATTTATGAAAAAGGTAAATTTGAGTATTTTACTTAAGTATAGGCAAAACTTCATAATAAGCAGTTTTTTTACATTTACATTGGAAAAAACTTTATTTCAACATGTTGTGTTATTTTTTTATAGAAAACACAATTTATCATTTTAAACCTTTAAATATTTTGTATTATTTTCCTCACATTAAATGAAACTTGATCATTGTAATTTAAATATATTTTACAAATATTTAAAAATTAATTAAGTTAAAATTAAGTTATAATAATACTTTGTAGTGTTTGATGTAATGTATTGAATAATGTTCTTTCACAATCATTATTTTTTAGAATTAGAAAATAGAAGAGTGGAATAAAGTCAGTTTGTTGTAAAACTAATTATCTGTATTTCTTAGAATAGTCCAATAAGTAATATTTTCAACAAACAATCGTACATCCGGTATGCATTTTTTTCTAGATCTGCTTCCACTGTTTAAAATTTCGTGAAGGGTTACAAACACAAAACATCCTATAACACGATTCTAACTTTCAAACTGGCTATGACTTGTCAATATATGTACAGTCTATGCATATATCATAACTCTACCCGCTACATAACCACATTGCAGGGCTGAGCTGTACGATTTTGAACTAGTTAGTCGCTGTTGGCGGGTTCAGGGCGCCAATGTTCCTGGCGAGGGCGCCTATATTTGTACAAGGGGCGCCAAGTGATGAGCGGGGGGGGGGGGGGGGGGGTGGAATACACAAAAAATACTTCTACCGCACAAAAACTATTTCAATGAAAAAAAAATACCTTTTACGAAGAATTTCAGATACCTTACCAACATTTTCCAAAAATATGCTTAAATTTGATGAATCGTTTTAAAATTGAATCTGAAATAATGCTCAAATACTAAGTAATGATCAAAACAAGTCACTCAGCAGCAGCGATGGAATAATCATCATCAAAAGAAAATCATTGGACGTTCATCAAGAGAAAAAGTCCAAAAGGAGCATGGCTCTTCTCTCTCGCGCACGAAAGATCGGTAAAAGGAATCTAAAAAAATCATCATCTTGATTATTCGGCGGAACATCTTATTCACTACTACACGTGCAAGTGTAACGTCACACGTCAAAAAACGACCTATCACATTTTGTAGATGGGCAATGTGTGTAAACAAAGTGAAATAAATACTTTTAAGTGGTGCTGATAAGGAAATTCACAAAAAATCATCAGCAGATTGATTTTCTTGAAGAATTTCGGGAGCGATTTTCTTTTGCGTGATTTGCCTCCTCTCTCTTTCGCGGGTGAAGAAAGTTCGCTTGCGAAATTAATTTTTTTTGCGATTATTCCATCCCTGCTCAGCAGTGTTACTCTTTCCAAGGAATCGACCCTTTTCAAAGAGTATACTAAAGGTTGAATTTTTGAAAAATCTTTGTTGGTGAAAAACGTACCCCAAACATATATAGCTGCTACAAACACAGGTTTTGTTCTTGGAATGTGAGATTTTCAGCAAACGTATTTAAGATGTCTCCTACTCAAACCTTTAACATAATCAAGTTTCACTGGAAAGACTGGGTATTTGCAAATTCCATAAAAACACATTTTGACCCGATTTCACCCCTACTAAAGGTAAGTTTTTGAATGATTTGGCACAAAAATAGCCACTCAAGCAGCAATAAATTTAATCATCGCAGCGAACAAAAAAGTATTTTTCAAACACAGGCCAGACCCAGATATACCATAACACCGGTCATTGTATGCTAGCGATGCATAAAACGAACAGCGACCCAAGCAACGTAGCAGCATCTAGAAAAAGGAAAGAATCATTAAAACGGAACAAGTTGAAGAGCACTGCTAGTGGATTCCAAACAAACGCGGCAGCGTTTCGCGGCGCAACTTGGCAACTTAGCAAATTTGCAGAATGCAAAGTTTCTCTTGGGCCCTGCTAAGGGCGCCAAATGGTTTAAGGAGGGCGACATTTTTGTTAAAGAACTTGTTAGTCGACGACTAACCTCGACTAACCTACAGCTCAGCCCTGATCTCCCTTAGGCTCTTTTTTTTTAATTTGCGAAAATGTCATTTTGGGCGCCTTGGTGCTTCCTAAGGGGGCGCTTTATCTTTTTCAAGAAGGCGCAGCACAAATCGGCAACTTGGCAAATTTGCAGAATGCAAACTTTCTCTTGGGCCCTGCTAAGGGCGCCAAATGGTTTAAGGAGGGCGACATTTTTGTTAAAGAACTTGTTAGTCGACGACTAACCTCGACTAACCTACAGCTCAGCCCTGATCTCCATTAGGCTCTTTTTTTTTAATTTGCGAAAATGTCATTTTGGGCGCCTTGGTGCTTCCTAAGGGGGCGCTTTATCTTTTTCAAGAAGGCGCAGCACAAATCGGCAACTTGGCAAATTTGCAGAATGCAAACTTTCTCTTGGGCCCTGCTAAGGGCGCCAAACGGTTTAAGGAGGGCGACATTTTTGTTAAAGAACTTGTTAGTCGACGACTAACCTCGACTAACCTACAGCTCAGCCCTGATCTCCCTTAGGCTCTTTTTTTTTAATTTGCGAAAATGTCATTTTGGGCGCCTTGGTGCTTCCTAAGGGGGCGCTTTATCTTTTTCAAGAAGGCGCAGCACAAATCGGCAACTTGGCAAATTTGCAGAATGCAAACTTTCTCTTGGGCCATGCTAAGGGCGCCAAACGGTTTAAGGAGGGCGACATTTTTGTTAAAGAACTTGTTAGTCGACGACTAACCTCGACTAACCTACAGCTCAGCCCTGATCTCCCTTAGGCTCTTTTTTTTTAATTTGCGAAAATGTCATTTTGGGCGCCTTGGTGCTTCCTAAGGGGGCGCTTTATCTTTTTCAAGAAGGCGCAGCACAAATCGGCAACTTGGCAAATTTGCAGAATGCAAACTTTCTCTTGGGCCCTGCTAAGGGCGCCAAATGGTTTAAGGAGGGCGACATTTTTGTTAAAGAACTTGTTAGTCGACGACTAACCTCGACTAACCTACAGCTCAGCCCTGATCTCCCTTAGGCTCTTTTTTTTTAATTTGCGAAAATGTCATTTTGGGCGCCTTGGTGCTTCCTGAGGGGGCGCTTTATCTTTTTCAAGAAAGCGCAGCACAAATCGGCAACTTGGCAAATTTGCAGAATGCAAAGTTTCTCTTGGGCCCTGCTAAGGGCGCCAAATGGTTTAAGGAGGGCGACATTTTTGTTAAAGAACTTGTTAGTCGACGACTAACCTCGACTAACCTAAAGCTCAGCCCTGATCTCCCTTAGGCTCTTTTTTTTTAATTTGCGAAAATGTCATTTTGGGCGCCTTGGTGCTTCCTAAGGGGGCGCTTTATCTTTTTCAAGAAGGCGCAGCACAAATCGGCAACTTGGCAAATTTGCAGAATGCAAACTTTCTCTTGGGCCCTGCTAAGGGCGCCAAATGGTTTAAGGAGGGCGACATTTTTGTTAAAGAACTTGTTAGTCGACGACTAACCTCGACTAACCTAAAGCTCAGCCCTGATCTCCCTTAGGCTCTTTTTTTTTAATTTGCGAAAATGTCATTTTGGGCGCCTTGGTGCTTCCTAAGGGGGCGCTTTATCTTTTTCAAGAAGGCGCAGCACAAATCGGCAACTTGGCAAATTTGCAGAATGCAAACTTTCTCTTGGGCCCTGCTAAGGGCGCCAAATGGTTTAAGGAGGGCGACATTTTTGTTAAAGAACTTGTTAGTCGACGACTAACCTCGACTAACCTACAGCTCAGCCCTGATCTCCCTTAGGCTCTTTTTTTTTAATTTGCGAAAATGTCATTTTGGGCGCCTTGGTGCTTCCTAAGGGGGCGCTTTATCTTTTTCAAGAAGGCGCAGCACAAATCGGCAACTTGGCAAATTTGCAGAATGCAAACTTTCTCTTGGGCCCTGCTAAGGGCGCCAAACGGTTTAAGGAGGGCGACATTTTTGTTAAAGAACTTGTTAGTCGACGACTAACCTCGACTAACCTACAGCTCAGCCCTGATCTCCCTTAGGCTCTTTTTTTTTAATTTGCGAAAATGTCATTTTGGGCGCCTTGGTGCTTCCTGAGGGGGCGCTTTATCTTTTTCAAGAAGGCGCAGCACAAATCGGCAACTTGGCAAATTTGCAGAATGCAAACTTTCTCTTGGGCCCTGCTAAGGGCGCCAAATGGTTTAAGGAGGGCGACATTTTTGTTAAAGAACTTGTTAGTCGACGACTAACCTCGACTAACCTACAGCTCAGCCCTGATCTCCCTTAGGCTCTTTTTTTTTAATTTGCGAAAATGTCATTTTGGGCGCCTTGGTGCTTCCTAAGGGGGCGCTTTATCTTTTTCAAGAAGGCGCAGCACAAATCGGCAACTTGGCAAATTTGCAGAATGCAAAGTTTCTCTTGGGCCCTGCTAAGGGCGCCAAATGGTTTAAGGAGGGCGACATTTTTGTTAAAGAACTTGTTAGTCGACGACTAACCTCGACTAACCTACAGCTCAGCCCTGATCTCCATTAGGCTCTTTTTTTTTAATTTGCGAAAATGTCATTTTGGGCGCCTTGGTGCTTCCTAAGGGGGCGCTTTATCTTTTTCAAGAAGGCGCAGCACAAATCGGCAACTTGGCAAATTTGCAGAATGCAAACTTTCTCTTGGGCCCTGCTAAGGGCGCCAAACGGTTTAAGGAGGGCGACATTTTTGTTAAAGAACTTGTTAGTCGACGACTAACCTCGACTAACCTACAGCTCAGCCCTGATCTCCCTTAGGCTCTTTTTTTTTAATTTGCGAAAATGTCATTTTGGGCGCCTTGGTGCTTCCTAAGGGGGCGCTTTATCTTTTTCAAGAAGGCGCAGCACAAATCGGCAACTTGGCAAATTTGCAGAATGCAAACTTTCTCTTGGGCCCTGCTAAGGGCGCCAAATGGTTTAAGGAGGGCGACATTTTTGTTAAAGAACTTGTTAGTCGACGACTAACCTCGACTAACCTAAAGCTCAGCCCTGATCTCCCTTAGGCTCTTTTTTTTTAATTTGCGAAAATGTCATTTTGGGCGCCTTGGTGCTTCCTAAGGGGGCGCTTTATCTTTTTCAAGAAGGCGCAGCACAAATCGGCAACTTGGCAAATTTGCAGAATGCAAACTTTCTCTTGGGCCCTGCTAAGGGCGCCAAATGGTTTAAGGAGGGCGACATTTTTGTTAAAGAACTTGTTAGTCGACGACTAACCTCGACTAACCTACAGCTCAGCCCTGATCTCCCTTAGGCTCTTTTTTTTTAATTTGCGAAAATGTCATTTTGGGCGCCTTGGTGCTTCCTAAGGGGGCGCTTTATCTTTTTCAAGAAGGCGCAGCACAAATCGGCAACTTGGCAAATTTGCAGAATGCAAACTTTCTCTTGGGCCCTGCTAAGGGCGCCAAACGGTTTAAGGAGGGCGACATTTTTGTTAAAGAACTTGTTAGTCGACGACTAACCTCGACTAACCTACAGCTCAGCCCTGATCTCCCTTAGGCTCTTTTTTTTTAATTTGCGAAAATGTCATTTTGGGCGCCTTGGTGCTTCCTAAGGGGGCGCTTTATCTTTTTCAAGAAGGCGCAGCACAAATCGGCAACTTGGCAAATTTGCAGAATGCAAACTTTCTCTTGGGCCCTGCTAAGGGCGCCAAATGGTTTAAGGAGGGCGACATTTTTGTTAAAGAACTTGTTAGTCGACGACTAACCTCGACTAACCTACAGCTCAGCCCTGATCTCCCTTAGGCTCTTTTTTTTTAATTTGCGAAAATGTCATTTTGGGCGCCTTGGTGCTTCCTAAGGGGGCGCTTTATCTTTTTCAAGAAGGCGCAGCACAAATCGGCAACTTGGCAAATTTGCAGAATGCAAACTTTCTCTTGGGCCCTGCTAAGGGCGCCAAATGGTTTAAGGAGGGCGACATTTTTGTTAAAGAACTTGTTAGTCGACGACTAACCTCGACTAACCTACAGCTCAGCCCTGATCTCCATTAGGCTCTTTTTTTTTAATTTGCGAAAATGTCATTTTGGGCGCCTTGGTGCTTCCTAAGGGGGCGCTTTATCTTTTTCAAGAAGGCGCAGCACAAATCGGCAACTTGGCAAATTTGCAGAATGCAAACTTTCTCTTGGGCCCTGCTAAGGGCGCCAAACGGTTTAAGGAGGGCGACATTTTTGTTAAAGAACTTGTTAGTCGACGACTAACCTCGACTAACCTACAGCTCAGCCCTGATCTCCCTTAGGCTCTTTTTTTTTAATTTGCGAAAATGTCATTTTGGGCGCCTTGGTGCTTCCTAAGGGGGCGCTTTATCTTTTTCAAGAAGGCGCAGCACAAATCGGCAACTTGGCAAATTTGCAGAATGCAAACTTTCTCTTGGGCCCTGCTAAGGGCGCCAAACGGTTTAAGGAGGGCGACATTTTTGTTAAAGAACTTGTTAGTCGACGACTAACCTCGACTAACCTACAGCTCAGCCCTGATCTCCCTTAGGCTCTTTTTTTTTAATTTGCGAAAATGTCATTTTGGGCGCCTTGGTGCTTCCTAAGGGGGCGCTTTATCTTTTTCAAGAAGGCGCAGCACAAATCGGCAACTTGGCAAATTTGCAGAATGCAAACTTTCTCTTGGGCCCTGCTAAGGGCGCCAAATGGTTTAAGGAGGGCGACATTTTTGTTAAAGAACTTGTTAGTCGACGACTAACCTCGACTAACCTACAGCTCAGCCCTGATCTCCCTTAGGCTCTTTTTTTTTAATTTGCGAAAATGTCATTTTGGGCGCCTTGGTGCTTCCTGAGGGGGCGCTTTATCTTTTTCAAGAAGGCGCAGCACAAATCGGCAACTTGGCAAATTTGCAGAATGCAAAGTTTCTCTTGGGCCCTGCTAAGGGCGCCAAATGGTTTAAGGAGGGCGACATTTTTGTTAAAGAACTTGTTAGTCGACGACTAACCTCGACTAACCTAAAGCTCAGCCCTGATCTCCCTTAGGCTCTTTTTTTTTAATTTGCGAAAATGTCATTTTGGGCGCCTTGGTGCTTCCTAAGGGGGCGCTTTATCTTTTTCAAGAAGGCGCAGCACAAATCGGCAACTTGGCAAATTTGCAGAATGCAAACTTTCTCTTGGGCCCTGCTAAGGGCGCCAAATGGTTTAAGGAGGGCGACATTTTTGTTAAAGAACTTGTTAGTCGACGACTAACCTCGACTAACCTAAAGCTCAGCCCTGATCTCCCTTAGGCTCTTTTTTTTTAATTTGCGAAAATGTCATTTTGGGCGCCTTGGTGCTTCCTAAGGGGGCGCTTTATCTTTTTCAAGAAGGCGCAGCACAAATCGGCAACTTGGCAAATTTGCAGAATGCAAACTTTCTCTTGGGCCCTGCTAAGGGCGCCAAATGGTTTAAGGAGGGCGACATTTTTGTTAAAGAACTTGTTAGTCGACGACTAACCTCGACTAACCTACAGCTCAGCCCTGATCTCCCTTAGGCTCTTTTTTTTTAATTTGCGAAAATGTCATTTTGGGCGCCTTGGTGCTTCCTAAGGGGGCGCTTTATCTTTTTCAAGAAGGCGCAGCACAAATCGGCAACTTGGCAAATTTGCAGAATGCAAACTTTCTCTTGGGCCCTGCTAAGGGCGCCAAACGGTTTAAGGAGGGCGACATTTTTGTTAAAGAACTTGTTAGTCGACGACTAACCTCGACTAACCTACAGCTCAGCCCTGATCTCCCTTAGGCTCTTTTTTTTTAATTTGCGAAAATGTCATTTTGGGCGCCTTGGTGCTTCCTGAGGGGGCGCTTTATCTTTTTCAAGAAGGCGCAGCACAAATCGGCAACTTGGCAAATTTGCAGAATGCAAACTTTCTCTTGGGCCCTGCTAAGGGCGCCAAATGGTTTAAGGAGGGCGACATTTTTGTTAAAGAACTTGTTAGTCGACGACTAACCTCGACTAACCTACAGCTCAGCCCTGATCTCCCTTAGGCTCTTTTTTTTTAATTTGCGAAAATGTCATTTTGGGCACCTTGGTGCTTCCTGAGGGGGCGCTTTATCTTTTTCAAGAAGGCGCAGCACAAATCGGCAACTTGGCAAATTTGCAGAATGCAAAGTTTCTCTTGGGCCCTGCTAAGGGCGCCAAATGGTTTAAGGAGGGCGACATTTTTGTTAAAGAACTTGTTAGTCGACGACTAACCTCGACTAACCTACAGCTCAGCCCTGATCTCCCTTAGGCTCTTTTTTTTTAATTTGCGAAAATGTCATTTTGGGCGCCTTGGTGCTTCCTGAGGGGGCGCTTTATCTTTTTCAAGAAGGCGCAGCACAAATCGGCAACTTGGCAAATTTGCAGAATGCAAACTTTTTCTTGGGCCCTGCTAAGGGCGCCAAATGGTTTAAGGAGGGCGACATTTTTGTTAAAGAACTTGTTAGTCGACGACTAACCTCGACTAACCTACAGCTCAGCCCTGATCTCCATTAGGCTCTTTTTTTTTAATTTGCGAAAATGTCATTTTGGGCGCCTTGGTGCTTCCTAAGGGGGCGCTTTATCTTTTTCAAGAAGGCGCAGCACAAATCGGCAACTTGGCAAATTTGCAGAATGCAAACTTTCTCTTGGGCCCTGCTAAGGGCGCCAAACGGTTTAAGGAGGGCGACATTTTTGTTAAAGAACTTGTTAGTCGACGACTAACCTCGACTAACCTACAGCTCAGCCCTGATCTCCCTTAGGCTCTTTTTTTTTAATTTGCGAAAATGTCATTTTGGGCGCCTTGGTGCTTCCTAAGGGGGCGCTTTATCTTTTTCAAGAAGGCGCAGCACAAATCGGCAACTTGGCAAATTTGCAGAATGCAAACTTTCTCTTGGGCCCTGCTAAGGGCGCCAAACGGTTTAAGGAGGGCGACATTTTTGTTAAAGAACTTGTTAGTCGACGACTAACCTCGACTAACCTACAGCTCAGCCCTGATCTCCCTTAGGCTCTTTTTTTTTAATTTGCGAAAATGTCATTTTGGGCGCCTTGGTGCTTCCTAAGGGGGCGCTTTATCTTTTTCAAGAAGGCGCAGCACAAATCGGCAACTTGGCAAATTTGCAGAATGCAAACTTTCTCTTGGGCCCTGCTAAGGGCGCCAAATGGTTTAAGGAGGGCGACATTTTTGTTAAAGAACTTGTTAGTCGACGACTAACCTCGACTAACCTACAGCTCAGCCCTGATCTCCCTTAGGCTCTTTTTTTTTAATTTGCGAAAATGTCATTTTGGGCGCCTTGGTGCTTCCTGAGGGGGCGCTTTATCTTTTTCAAGAAGGCGCAGCACAAATCGGCAACTTGGCAAATTTGCAGAATGCAAACTTTCTCTTGGGCCCTGCTAAGGGCGCCAAATGGTTTAAGGAGGGCGACATTTTTGTTAAAGAACTTGTTAGTCGACGACTAACCTCGACTAACCTAAAGCTCAGCCCTGCCACATTGTCAATGAGGGGCCATAATTGGCAAACCATAATGACCCCAAATATGACCCAAGGCAAGTGCACTCTCGGGCTGCATGGAGAGAGAGAGAGAGTGTACGAGGTGCATCATGCAATATTTGTAGCTGCGGGTTCGTTTCTTCCCCCCACTTAAATCCCTGCTCCGCCGGAGAGTCAGCCCGCAATCAAACGGTAGCCGTTACAACGGAGCAACTTAATTTCCCCGCAGATTTAATTTAATTAAGCATATTATATGCAATAAAAGACATATTACGATCATTATGCAATTAGTTTGTTGTGTGTAGGCAAATAGCCCTCCATCAATAATGGGTTTCGAGGGATAGTCTCTGTCTCTCTCTCTCTCTCGCTCTATAGATATGGCGGAAAAGCGCGTGCCGTCTAAACTGCAACTGACTGGAAAGGGATTCATTGTCGATCGCGGCTTTCATCCACGCTGGTAAAATTGCATTCTACCTAAGTGGGGTCGGCTGTCTGCAACTCAGCGCCATTTTGTTGGCCATGGATCCACCCGAGGGAGAAGCCCCCCGGGGCAACAGTCATATGTGAATGTTTATGGTTCAAATTATCCGTAATTGCCTAACCGTTCAATTTTTCAACGAGAAAATCAAAGCAGAATTTTATCACTTCTGCGAAAAAAAAACCTCATTTCAACACACTCCCGGTCACTGCCATAAATAAGTAATTAGACAAATGTTTCTTTTCTTTTTGATGTACAGAACATCAATGAACCATCTTGACGGCCACCGGTCAGTTCTGGGCGCATCGTCGAGCCAGGTGCTGTTCTTTTGCCCTCTTAAAGCAAATAAACATTGCACTCGGTGGCCAAGGGTGCACAGGTGGGACGGGGGGAAATGTGTCCGAAGGTGTGCAGTAATTTAAAAGGCTCCATTATTTCCATAATAATCACATCGCTCACCAGAACAATTTAACGCCAATCTAAATTAATTAATTTAGAGCCGTTTTGTTGGTGTAACACTTTCAGCGGGAGTTCGTTTGGAGGGTTGGAAGGGTGAAGTTACAGACGACGTGTTTAACACGGGAAGAGGTTCTTGGCACAATTTATCTTCATCTGAAAGCGAGTCTTCTTTGGTTCTAATAGCTCCTTGGCATGGATACTAGCAGCGTCGCAGGAATTAATTTTCGGAAACAATTACAGGACATGTAGGTTGATGACTCGCAAGAGTGAATGGTACGAGAGGCACATAGAATATGGTTTACGGTTTAATGAAAATTATTAAATTTTTAAGTGGAAGCTGAAAAATCTGATTGATTTATTAATAGAAAATTTTATTATCACTCTATCAATCTTTTGTCTTAAAAAAACCGCGTAAATTCTACAGAATTCCTCAAAACCCGTGATTTTAAATAAAAAATGTATTTTTTCGGATTAATTCCAAAATTAAATTGAAATGTAATGTGCCAGCTCTTGTTAAGTCCAATAAAGCTCTTATTTGGGATTTTACCTGCTGGAAGAAGCCCCTGAATGTCCGCCAAATAGTCATTTTTGTTACACTCTTTTAACACCTAAGCTTGCATCCACCCCAGGATTCCAACTGATGACCTTTGGATTGTGAGTCCAACTGCCTACCAGCAACTCCGCCGAGTCGGGACCCAGGGAGACGACTCCTACACCTGGACTGAGCTAACGACCTAACCTTTAGGTTAGACCGGGGTCAACATTTACTTCCCCGTCCGACGGAAGGCGTGATCAGGCAAATCTCGTCTTGAAAAATGCCACCGGGATCTTCTGGGATCGAACTCAGGCCAACTGGGTTAGATGCAACCACGCTTACCCCGGTTTCTTGAGGGATTTTTGAAGGTTTCCTATTTTGAATGTTGTTTTTGAAAAGAAATTTTCATTGTGAACTTGCAGATTAATATTGCTCCATGGTCTTTTGAGAGAGAGGGATACAGTTACATTAAATTTCACTATTGTCATCCAATATGTAACATTTTGATCACTCCTCACAACCCCTATAAGTAACTCCACCTCATCCCGCCAATCATTTCTCGCTTCTTCTGACACTAAGCGATTGACCCATTAACAAATCAGCACTTAAATTACAGTGTTGTATTGAAAATCACGATAATTTGATCTTATTTTCACTTAATAATCGCGCTTAATTTGTTGCCCGCTGCACGCGCCCCTTGGCGGCAAATGTGCCGCAATTTCTCGCCAATCAAACCTGGACCGGCGTCCCAGCAAGAACCTGTCTCTTTTTCTGTGCGTCGTCAAAATCATCATCATCACCGAAATCATTATTTTTATTATTTTATAATAACAATAATCATTATGATCATCGGTCCCATAAAAAGTCATTATGCACTTAGCACATATTTAAAACCCAGGCTCAACTTCGGCAACCCGGCTCTACTCCGCGGTCTAAAGTGGCCAATATCGATTCCACCGATGGAAAGTGGCCAATATCGCCTCCGAGGGTCGTTCCGATCCCGCGAATGGGTGCTTCTTCGAAGAAATGAGAAGTCTTGATTAAATATTCTGATAAAGGTCATAAATCAATCCGGAGGGCTCAAAGTTCTCCACCTATCCTATTTTGAAAAGCGAAAACCTTCAATCTTTAATGAAAATTTGCGACGCGTTTGCGGCCACTTTCAGAACCGTCCGTCCGCGGCGAAACTTCGGCGGATGGGACTCGATCGGGGAGCCGCGCGTTGGTCGAGATTGATTGATTGATATTGAACCACGCGGAGATTCACGCGCTGAACCTGAACCTGCCCTCTCTAATATAGTGTTTTTCGTCTCAAAAACCAATATATTTTATTGATTGGCGCGGTAAATCAAAAGTTGACAGATACCCTGATTACATTCCTGTGTGTGCGTGTTTGCGTGAAGAGCTTTCAAGCTCGATTATCATAAATATGCGAACTTTTGCTTGTCAACCAACTTTGAACGGTTTGAAGAAAAACCAAACATACGGGATCCCTTCGCTCAAACAAACCCGAGAAACCGCTCCGTAAATACGCAAATTATTGACAGAAAGTCATACCGAAACCGGTCTAACGAGAAGGGAAAATTGTTGGAAATAATTACTGCCGCGGAGTCGTGCATACTATTTACAGCCAGAGAGCTGCCCAGTAGCAGTATCGAACTGTTCTATCCGGTTAGCTGGGGCCAGATGAAGCGATGACTCTTTGGCCTAGCCTAGGTTGCAGCGGTTCCAATTATATTGACGACTGCAGCTACTTATCGGAAAGAAAAACAGAAACTGCAGCAGCAGCACGCGTAGATCGTGCGCTAATTACGCCTCGAGTCAGGAGGAGTGCAGAATTCGTGGGCAAATCATCCCCGGTGGTGGTGAACGGTACTATGGGGATGAAAACTCCAGCAGGTTGAACTGGAAAATTATTGCTAGTATCTCCTTGAAATCCTATAGAATTGTATTAAATAGCTACCAGGTCAGTGATTCTCCAAGTAAGTACTTAATATCATGTACCCCTACAACTCAACAACACCTATAACGGAGTAAAATTAAATTTGTCTCAAAATTGGCACAGATACCTAGATTTGCCTAAGGAATCGAGCCAGGATTTTCCAAATTTTCCAATTTTTCTTCTCACCCTAATGCATATTACACAAATTCAAATTCTAAACAATGAAAGAAAAAACACACCAAATTAAATAAAGAATTACAGTTTTGTCTTCCTCAGGTAAAGCTATAATCCTGTCATAAAAATTAACTGTTCACATAAAGCTCGTAGACCCACCTTCATGTATACCTATCGACTCAGAATAAAAAACTGAACAAATGGCTGTATTTCTGTGTGGCTGTGTGTTACCAAAATTGTCACACAGTTTACTCAGCACTGGCTGAACTGATTAAGACCAAACCGGTTGCATTTGACTCAGTTTAGGGTCCAATAGATTGAATTTCAACAAAATTTAAGTTTTGATAAGTGGTTCAAAAGTTATGTATAAAAATGTGTTTTTGCATAAACTCGGATGTTATATGAATCACCTGAAATCGTACCAAATATCAACATTATATATATCGATCTCACTTATTTGTATGTAAACTATGTCCAAATCCTTCATGCGACTCATCGTTGGAGAGGTAATTGAAAGATCTTTTCAACGAGTCTTGAATTGTAAAGATCTATGAGAATCTTTTAGTAAGGAGTGAGGAAGGCACCAACCACATAGGTGGATTAAGTTAGTTTTTTTTTTAAATATTGAAGGTTGTTACTGTACACTAGGATGGCTCGAGATGGTCGATTTTTCAGAACATGTTTTTTAGGTTGCTTTTAGGCTCCTAAACAACTCCCCGAAATTTGGGAGCGATTGGTTGCGTCCATGCTTAGCGCATTGCATTTCAATTTTGTATGGAAATTTGTATAGAAACCCCTTATTATTTACATTTTGATTTTTATCATTTTTATTTTCCACTAAATTTTTCAAACCAACACAATAGCTTTAAAATTGAGAAAATCCTCAAAAACATTGCCGAGGAAAGTATTGTGCTCTCTTGCTCCTGTCAAAAGATACAGCAGCGTGTTAAAAACTGGTCTAAAACGTGATCTCCAAGCAAAAAACAAAAAAAAGCGCAAAGTGTGGACGCAACCAATCGCTCCAAAATTTTAGGAGGTTGCTTTGAGACCCAAAAGGCATCAAAGAAACTTTGTTGTGGTTTGATTTGATAATTTTTTAAGTTTTTCCATATAACGACGAGCCAGTCTACTCTACACGAGAAAAGAAAACCCTTACAAATAACTCTGTTTGAGAATGGTATCCGAACGACAATCCATGTTGAAAACACGAAAATGATAACTACCGTAAACCGGGGTGACTTTGATAGGATTTCAATTTGTTTTTAGAATATTTTCCAACAGGTAAGGTTTTTCTCAAGATTATTATTTTTAAAACATGTACTGGGGTAGGCCACACAAAGTCCATGCACTATTTAGGAAAAAAAGTTTTTTCAATAGTGTTTAGAAAAATAGTTACGTTAAAAATTCTTAGTTTTAATTCCGGGGTGACTTTGATAGTCATAGTTTTTCTTGTTAAAATCATATTTAAGATGTTCAAACTTTATTTGTACGTTAAATGTACCATCACTAAAGTAGCTGATATAGTTTGTAAGAAAAAAAATCAATGTTTATGTTAAGTTAACTAAGTTTATAAGCTTTTTAACAAAATACATATAAATTTTAGGTAAAATTGTTAAAAAGTCGGAATTTTGCCTGAAATTTGTTAAAACTAGTTTTGTTTACAAAATTATCGATTTCTATTGCATTTTATACTGAATTCGAAGCACGAATCACAAGTTTTCACATTTTACATGAAATTTGTTCAACTGAAAATGCCTATAAATTTTGAGTTTTTTTTAACTGTGTTTCAAAAACACATATTATTTATTATTTACAAACTTATTTAACCTTCTCCTAGTGGAAAATTGTCCAAAGAATCCGAAAATGCATTCCGTTTTCCGATTAAAAATCATGATCATTGAGAAAATCATGACACTTTGAGAAGTTTAAAATAATGACTTCCATCAACATTTTCTTAACTATAGTTAACTAAGTTTTTGCAATTCCGTCGTGAAACTACTTACTTTTTCTGTCATTCTTGAACGACGAAACAGCCTACTTTTCTGTACCAAAAATAACAGAATGGAATAGTAACCCTTTTCAAAACAAATGCTGAAAAGTTCTACTTTTCAGCACTGAAATGGATGCTGAAAAGTTGAACTTTTCAGCACTTGTTTGGAAAAGTTTTACTTTTCAACATTTTTTTGAATTACACGATTAATTGACTCAATGCATGGACATTTGTCCTATAATTCTGTTCAAATGGTGTTTTTCTGAATTGCAAAAAACGTTGTATGGATCTCGTTGCAAAAGTTGATTTTTTCATCACTCGTCGTATTTATCCAACTCGGTGAACCTCGTTGGATAAATGTACGACTCGTGCTGAAAAAATCCTCTTTTTGCAACTTGTTGCATAAACTACTATTATAAACCTTTCAAAAATTTATGAAAAGTTCTTCTTCAGGTACTTTGAACACTTCTCTACCACGGTCAGTATGTTTCTGAACCATTCCTTACGTATTTTAAATGTACTCTACATTTTGCGGAAAAATCGCAAACCTATCAAAGTCACCCCGGCTATCAAAGTCACCCCGTTTTACGGTACTGGAATTAAGAGCGAGTTTTTCACCAATGTGTAACAGGTCGTATCGAGGTGCTCCGATTTGGATGAAACTTTCAGCGTTTGTTTGTCTATACATGAGATGAACTCATGCCAAATATGAGCCCTCTACGACAAAGGGAAGTGGGGTAAAACGAAAAACTATGAGAAAAACTGCGATTGGCCAAAAATTAATATCGCAAGCTTTTAGTCCATGAAATTACCTATCTTTTGACCTATGGGAGTATGGATGTTGGAGGCTGTTGCAAAAAGATATTAAGGTTAAAAAAAAACCATTTTTAACAGTAATTTGCAAAAGCTATGAGAAAAAGTTAAACCAGTCCTGGATGTCTATGGCACATTTTAAAGTGCTTCAAAAGACCTTTCGAATGCATCTAAGAGAGTTGAAATTGATGAAGTTTTACAGAAATGCGAGCAATTTTAAGATTTTTTATGTTTTTTCGACCTCAAACTTCTAACATACGTGAAATTTTCCGAGGACTCCGAATATGACAAAATTGAGACCAAAGAGTGCCGCTATGGCGGCCTACAGGGCAAAAACTAACGTTGTAAAATGTTTGATATAGAAAAATCGAAAAACTATGAGAAAAACTGCGATTGGCCAAAAAGTTAAAACCGCAAGATTTTAGTCCATGAAATTACCAATCTTTTGACCTATGGGAGTATGGATGTTGGAGGCTGTTGCAAAAAGATATTAAGGTTTAAAAAAATCAATTTTTAACAGTAATTTGCAAAAGCTATGAGAAAAAGTCAAACCAATCCTGGATGTCTATGGAACATTTTGAAGTGCTTCAAAAGACCTTTGGAATGCATCTAAGAAGAAGAATTTTAAGATTTTTATGTTTTTTCGACCTCAAACAAACAAACGCTGAAAGTTTCATCCAAATCGGAGCACCTCGATACGACCTCTAGAACAAACCGAGCAATATTTACAAATACTGCCTCTTAAATTTTGAAGCTTCTTTTTCCACGTTTGACTCGGGCACTCGCCAGCTCATCCCTGAGGGGGTGTAGTTCGCTGTTAGCTGTCATTTTGAAATGTAAAACCGCGACCAAGTGACCACCGCGCGTAGCTGTACGGATGACTGGTAACGGCTGGAATGCCCCGAGCACAACCACCAACTATTACTGCCTGCTGCCGTAGAACGTATCGACATTTCAAGGTGTCATGGCCGCGGACAGTCAGTCATGTTTACCTCGGCTGCGGTCTAATTAGTGGCATTTCCCGGAACTAACGTCAGCAAAGGGACCTGACCACCACCAGCGCCGCAGGGTACTTTACGCAGTCAATGTCACTGCGGCGGACGATTCGCCACCGGGGTCGACCTCTTTTTTTCTCCAACACATGTCACTCTTCCAGGATGTTTTGCGGCGTTTGTCTCAACGAATGACTAAAAACCAAAAAAAAAAAAAAAAAAAAAAAAACGACCATCCCAAACCACGACTTTAACGCAGGGGTAAAAGGCTCGCCACAGTTGCTGTTTTTTTCGCCAGAATAGCCCCCGGCAGTTTAAACAACTCAATACCAGTCAGTTGTGGGTTCGTCCCTTGGATGGCGTCTCCGACGGTCGGCGAAACAGATAATACAAACCGCCCTGATCCGAAGAACTGAAGTGGCGGATCTGCTGCTGCTGGGTTACTTTCGATTTCCGCGAAATTCGGGTGTTTGCCAGGAAAAAGTGATGATAAGATCTGCTAGAAGGGACTTTCAATGAAGAAATTCGCTCTAAATAAAAACAAAATCTTATTTGGAAAGCTTAAAAATCTGTATGCTTTTAATTGTTAAAACAGCTTTGTAATATCTATAGTGCAAATAAACGGCCCATGAAATGTCAAGCATGTTAAAGTAGAATTTACAAAAAAACACAATATTGCAAAATACAAATAATGTTATCGATAGTTTGGAAAAAACACCAAAGCATGAACTTTGGGGTCCTTAAAAACATGTACACTGAATCTAAACCACCCAGAAATCGCATGCAATAGGTATGTACAAACTTTGTAGTAAACCATTCGATTCCAAAGTTCATGCTTCCCCTCGAATTGAGAATGTGCAAACATTTATTAGGTAGGTGTAAGCAAAATACCACGCTTTTCTTCAGACAAAAACAATACAACTTTCATTCATTCTTGCAAAAGTTTGGCCAAAGCAACGCTGCACGATCGTCCAGGGTTCTCCGCCTGATCACTAATTGCCGTGGTCATTCATCATTGTACAACCAAGTCTCATTAATGAATACCCTGCGGTCACCGTTTTCAGAGGAAGAAGGATTCACCGCTCTTTTTATTCGCGCAAATAAAATGTATATCCCGGCTGGGGAAGAAAAATAAACCTCCAAAAAACCCGCCAGTCAGCAGTCCCAAATGGTTACCAAAATATTAGAAAAACCCTGTGGCAAAAATCGACCACCTCTCGAGATCCTTCATCGCCGAGCATAGATTAGGCTGGCGTCCCCCTCCTTCCTCGCTCAAACGGAAAGGTGGCGCACCAGGGACTACCAGAAAGTGGCAAATAAAATTTATCCGAATCGGAAATATAAAACACAATTTAATTAGTACCTTTCGGGAAGTCGGTCTGCGCCGTGTCGATTGATGATCTGCGCCGTCTGATGTCAGTCTGGGTTTGATTTTTTGCCGATGTTGCAGCAAACTTTTATGCTTGGCTGCGTGTCTATATTAGATTAACACTTTGCCATGTGCCGCGTGTTCGGGTTCGTGCGAATTTCGATTAGCATTTTGACGCAATGTGCTCCACTGACATAATTCAATTCTGTCTTCAATGGTTCCATGGTTTACCTTTTTAAACTTGAATGACATTCACACATTGTGAACACTTTATGGATATCAATTCCCACCCACCTTCTCAGAGGAAGGACTTGAATTTTGGTTTGTTTTCATAATATGCTCAAAAATCGCGAGGCAAAATTTCTTCAAACAACTTCAAAATTTTAACAAAAGTCGAAATTTAATTAACTGAAACATCTGTATTGATAATCATATTATGTATATTTGAACTCGTTTAATTTTATTTTGATTTTTAATGAAATTCCGATGTACAGCAACGCAAAAACTTTTTTTTCCGCAACATATCGTCATTACTCATTTTGGAATCCATAATTGCAAAAATTATTCAACAAGTGTATAAGGGCAATTCTCCACGACAACATCACCCCTTAGGACAAAGTTCCACGCAATTCGAAGAGGGGTCGGGACAACTTTTTTTTCGATTTTGTGTGAGTTGACGGAGAATTAATAATAATTATTATTCAAATAATTAATCAAATAATTATTCAAATGTAAAAACCATGGCTTGTGCCACGGTGTAGTTACCTAGGTTGTTAATCGATAAAATTATCGTCAATAATATTATCGTCTGACGATAACGATAGATTATCGTTCTGACGGTTACCATAACCATTATCGTTATTTCGATAATTGTATCGGCGATAATCTTATCACCGATAATGGACGATACCTAATTTTATAAATCATTCTTAAATCGACTTAATTCAACCATGTTATGTTAAATTTTCTAAGAATATATTTTTTGAAATTGCGGTTAAGTTCAAAGTATTAATACTCGCAATTGTTCACAAAATACCGTATTTTTTCGAATGCACTAAAATTTTCAAAATATGCAATATGGGCATTAAAAACGAAGGAAGTGATATTTAGCATGCTTCAAACATACATTAAAAGTTTTTATGCTTCTTATTAAATTTTGCTTTGATATCCATATTGCGAATTATGGAAATTTAAGTATTTAACAAAAAATACGATTTTTTGTGAAAATTTTAGAATACTTTGCACAATAAATATAGATAGAAAATGCATTCAAAATTTTGCTTCCATTGTGAATTCTGAAAATTTGAGTATTTTCGTAAAAAACGGTAATTTGTAAAAAATTGAGTATTTGAACAAAGCAAACTCTTATTAAGGGATCATTCAAACAAAACTTTAAAAAAACAAAATTTCGCTTCGTTTTGTAAATTTGAGTACTTTCAGTACGGTATTTTGTGAACAATTTTGAGTATTTAAACTTTGAAACATACATTTTTTCCCAAAAATATATTTTTAGTGAAAGCGTTGAAAGTTTAATATCACATGGTCAGGGTTGTTAAAATATCTAAATATCATCTCTCAGCAACTACAATTATCCCGCCTGAATATTCATGCCTCAAATACAACTAATCTTCTCTCCTTATTGAAATTCTCTGCGCCGAACATAGCCGAACATAGCCGAACATGTTTTCGTGTTTAAACACTCGCGATTGACATTTTCCTTTTCTCTCTCATTCCCGCTTCCACGATCATGCTACCGCAACAGCGTTTAACCACAAAAGCCGCCACAAAACCAATTTCGCAAAAGGCAGTTTGACGGGACGTCTTGCGTGGTCGGCTCCTAATCGCCATCTCGCGTTCTTTCATTGCAGTTTTCGGAGAGATTGACAGACTCAGCGGTGGGAGCGTATAGTCGAAGAAAAGGGGAAGAGTGATAGAGAGAGAATGACATCGCTGGGAATCACGAGACACATGAAGAGATCTCAGATGCTATAGTGACGGCCGCTATACTCTCGGATGTTTTTGGTGCAGAGATATTCAATTGATAGCTTTTCTATCACTCATTTACAACACTGCACATGGTTAAATTAAGCCGATTTGAGAAAGATTTAAAAAATGAGTTATCGTCCATTATTAGAATTATCGAAATACCAATAACGATAACGATAACGATTGGTAGTTACATATCGTTAGAATATAACCTTACAATTATTCGTCAAAACCAAACATTTGTGAAAGTTTCCGATCAATCCGATAAAAAAAAAGTGGAACAATACATAAATAACATGACTCGGCAGCAACATTTTTGTTTGATTTGAAAAATAAAATAATTTTTGAATTTGAATAGCACATCTCAAGATAGGAAAAAATGTTTCATCTTTAGGCGTTTTATTACGCTTCGCGAAATTTAGGATTGCTACCCAGTAAGCCCTAAGACGAAGTTCTTCGTCAAAAAAGTTAAATAAAAAATCGGCATAAAAAAACTGACAAATTGTAAGGAGACTTGTATGGGTGGACCAATGACACAAAATGGACGTTTCGGTCATTGGGAAGGCCCCTATTAAGTTTGAGCCAAATAAAAAATATAAAAATAAAAATGCACGATATCAACCGATATCGTAATGATTCAAATTCTGAAAACTTAAAAACATTACAATAAAATAAATTATTTTAGTATATAAGGTTTCAATGATCTTTTCTAAACAACAAAATGTCAAATTGGCTAAAAGTGCAGATTTTTGCACAGCATAAACACATTTGGTAACTCTATCATCTAGCGATTCATTTCACCTAGTATTTCAGGCTCGTCACGGGAGTGACAAAACAGGCTAAAAATTCATCCAATTTATTTAAAGTTTTTTTTTATGAAAAACCTAAATTTATCTTTCTTTAAATACGGTAAAGTAAAATAAGCTTCTCAAGCTTGGAAACGTAAGCGTTATTTTTCGTATTTCGGGAGAGAAAAAATCTTAATTCTAATTAAAATTATGAACTAAAACTGCATTCCTTAAAATGTGTTCATTTGTGTTTTGAATTGTTTGACTAGAACATCCATAAATATTGCGTGATATTGATCTCTGATGTCACTACAGGACATTATCATTTTGCGACTTATGCTCGTTAAAAATCATCGTAAACTCGGAAACCTTCCCCCAAGGGGTGGTGTATTGCATGCTGCTGCTGCTGCTGCTGCGGTAAGTACCACCAGCCAGGCTCAGGCAGTCTGGCAACGAAGGTGTAAAATAAGAGGAATTAAACGCGGCACATATCGCCGTCGGATAAAAATAATTTTTCAGCGTAACACTGGAAGTATTTGTAAATTAAATGTTAATTCGCAAATTATACCAACGGTGCAATCTCTTTTCACCGTCACGTTGATTATTGTTATTATCATTAAACATATCGGATAGGCAGCAGTCAAGACCAAGCCCAAGACAACTCTCAAGTGGCCGCTCCAACCAACCAACCAACATGGCCCCAAACTTGGTTTGGTTGCTCGGGAAAAATGCACAGTAGCTGTGAACGCATTGCCGCTCAGGCTTGGCTCTACTAAACTTGGCGGCGAGATTTTGCATACATGCTCGTATGTGTGTGTGTGCTTCTCGTTCTCCATGTCCAGAACCATGCTTCGACCAACTGACACGCCGCATGTCGATAAAGATGGATGACCGCTAGCCAGGACTGTCTGAACAGACCACAGCAAGATGTGGTCAGTCCCTTGTAGCTCGATGACGTTGTGGTCTCGTAAGGTAATCAACCAGCTTTGAGCTACTTATATTTCGAATTAAATGATCTTATTGATTATTTTGATTTCGACCAAATTACGTCAAGTTGGCATCCCTTTAAAAAAGATTTAAATTCCTTCTTCTAGAGCTGTTTTGATTTAAGAATGTAAAATGAACTTGGACTAAGAGTTCACAACAGTTACGCATCAAGTTTTGCACGCTGGTTGGTATTTCATTTTCATATTTCTTCCTTAGGTTCGCCACATATAATGCAATTATTCATGTATTTAAATAGTTTTGCATGTAAATTAGCAAGTCAAAGTCCGACGGCCTCAGTCTTTTTTTTTTATTCTTCTGCGGTGTTGGCGGCGATGAAGTCTTGGTCAGGCGACAGTCTGCTCAACCTGCTGTTGGCAGGGCCTGTCGGGTGTTGTCCAGAGCCCTGCCACGTCAAGTCAGGTGTGTCCCGGGCTGCTCCTCCGCCGACGGAGATCGTATCGACGGTGCAATTGCTCGCCCGGACATGACACGACAGTCATTTGTTTTCCAGCCGATAATTGATTGAGATTGAGATGATGCACGGGGAACGACTAGCAGCCAGATCTGATCGTCGTGTCGTCACAAGACTCCACTTTGGGCTCGTAATGAAACCGAAAGTTTATTTTTTCTTCCTCTGAGGGAGCGCGATTATTGGATGCCTGGGAGAGGATGCTTAATTGAGACGTAACTCTCGGGATGAATTATAGACCAATCAATAATGTGTCTGAATATTGGATTTGGAACAAAATATGAAGTTAATGCAAAGAGGAAAAATTCGAAGGCAAGAACTCATGAGGTAAAATCACAAAAGATGAAAACAAAAATGGCAACACAACAGTTCCGCATAATTTGCGGATTGAAAAAAGCTATATAGTTTAGTTCTTAAATATAATGATGATTTTTTTTTAAATTCCCTGCCAAGATTTCCACTAAGCACTCACCGAAAAAAACATCAAAATATACGGTATCTTTTCGCGCGAAACAGCGATAAACAATGTTTAGGGTTTTGAAAAAATCAGTATTGATTAAAAAATTCATAACTCGGTCAAAGATTTTTTGCACCAACTGAAAACTTCTGAAAAGTTGGCATTTATGTCCCCTAAAACATATTAAAAAAATAAAAAATAGTGTTTTTTTTTTTGCAAATCCAGTTTTAGTAACAAAAAGTTAAATAAAAAACCATCATTTTTTTTATCGTGTATCAATTTTTTCAGGTAGTCCTTATCCATATCTACAACTTTGCCGAAGACACCAAAACGATAAAAAAATCCTTCAAAAGATACAGATTTTTGAATTTTTATACATCATTTTTGTATGGACAGCTGTCAAATTTGTATGGAAAATTATATGGACAATCTAATGATGCAAAATGGCTTCTTTGAGCATACCGAAGGCACCAAAAAAGTTTTAGCCGGATTAAACAATACAAAAATTAAAATTAAAAAAAAGACCGATTTCGTAGAGAATTGCTCTATTCTTTTAGAACCCAGTTTCACTCGAAAACTTTATTTGATAAGGGCGTCAGTTATTCAAGTACTTTTGTCATTCGTAATTGATATATTATTGTTTCTAGAAGCCGTTGAATCGAACAAAAACTTAGAGGAAGTTTCACGAGGTTTTTGATAAAATACACTCACATTAAATTTAGTGTAATTTTATGATTTTTTTTATGTTTAATTTTGGTTAACATAGCCTAAGATGTTGGGAGGTGTTTGAAAAATCGATTTTTGGCGATCGGTTTTTGGAAAACTTGACGTAATTTACTTTCAGTTTATTTTCAGCATATCACTTTTTGATGAGATGCATTGGCTTCAAGATGCAGAAATATAAAAAAAATCGCTATTTCCAAATTTTCAGTGCTACTGTCTTCATATTAGAGGGTGACGATTCATAATTATTCGATTAGATTAAGTAACCTTATTGTTGAGCTGAGCAATTGTTTCTTTTTAACGCATTTACAAGATCATTATAGAGCTTCATGGGACTCAGAACTCTATATTATTATCTTGCTCACAACATGATATTTCCTATTTTTAAAAATCTCTCGGTTTCCTGGTTTTCTTAGTAGACATAAACTTGTTAAAAGATGTTTGTCCAAATGTAAAAACAAGCTTAAAATAGTACTATTTGAGACGATTATCAAAGACCCTGCAAAACTGTAAATATTCAGTAAGTTAATATTAACAGAAGCTACAATAAATAAAATGGCCACAATTAGGTTCTAAAGCTCTATGTAAATTTTTATGTACAACGATAAAAAACATGATTAAAACCCATTTCTGACCACTTTTTTTATGAAATATATTGTAATTTTGGTTCCAATGCAAAACATACATTTTTGTTTACTTTTTCAAAAAGTTTTATGAATATAGGAAACCCATGGCGACTTGGTTGTTTTGAAAAACTAATCTAGAATTGATTTATTGCTATCAAAATAGGAAATTACCTTGAAGTAGATGAAAACTCTGGACTCCCAAACGTTATCAAAAACATTTATACCATTTTTTAAACTTTAATTTTACGCTTTTTGAATAAGCAAATTACTGAAGCTTTAATATGTCTATATTTTTTCTGTATTTACAATACAACTCATCTAATGTTTCTGATTGTCATTATATTATTTTGCTCGAATACTTAAAAAAAGCAAAGCAATCCACTTTAGCGACCCCCGGGTCTTTTGTGGTCTCTGTTGCAAGTTTCTGCTTATTGCTAGGCGTCCGAAGGTTATGTGTGGTGAGTCACCCAAAACCTCTTTTTACGCAAATGGACCGACGTTTTACTTCCCCATCAGATAGAAGGCGTGATCAGGCAAATCTAGTCTCGAAAAATGCCACCGGGTCCATCTGGGATTGATCCTAGGCCTGCTGGGGTGATAGGCTACCACGCTAACCACTAAACAACCGGACCCGTCGCTCGAATACTTGTATGTACACAGAAGAAAAATGATGGTAATATTCATCAGGAAATGGTGACAGATTTTGTGGCAAATTTTTTTATTAATTTTACCCATGAAAATGATGAATTTTCATCAGTTTTTGATGAATTTGATGAATTCATCAGGTTCACATTTTTACACATTTTTTATGTAATATTACTCAAAAATAGAGATAATATTAAACCTACCAAATTTTCAACATTCCAAAATTCAACTTTTTTTTCTGTGTATCCAATTTCATGAGAGTCTCGACCAAATTTCTCGGGAAATGAGACTCTCAAAAATTCACGGATATTTTTTCCCGGAAACTCGGATAGACGAAAACTATATCGATTGTAGCGAGGAATGAGGAGTTTTTTTTTATTTCCTCATATTTAACATCAAATTCGAATTCTGTGACTCTTTTTTAGTCAATTTTGAGGGGTAGCCTGTTACATCACCAAATACATTTTCTCAATTGGCCACACAGAAAAAAAAAATGATGGTAATATTCATCAGGAAATGGTGACAGATTTTGTGGCAAAATAAATGATAAATTTTACCCCAGAAAATGATGAATTTTCATCAGTTTTTGATGAATATTCATCAGGTTCACATTTTTACACATTTTTTATGTAATATTACACAAATAAAGAGGTAATATTCAACCTACTAAATTTTCAACATTCCAAAATTCAACTTTTTTTTTCTGTGCAATCGACCTCATCATGTATTTAACACTTTAGAGTATTTTTGGGGTCATATTTGAGCCAAACAAACCAAAACAAGGCAACTATGAAAAAAAAAATCGTGTTTATTTATCCGAAGATTCGATTATCCGGATTCCGCCATGAAATTTATCCGAGGACTTCGGATAATCAAGTCCCACGATTCGAATTTCAGGTGTATATCAATGAGATATTCACAGCTAAAAAAGTAGTAATCCAGCTGCGTGTAAAAGGACTGGGTGTAAAATAAATATTGCATTATTTTATGCAATTTTATGTATTTTTACACCCTAAAATATGTAGCCCATCAGTATGGGAAATCTACTTGACCGAAATGTCAAGCTGATATATGCGTTTATCCTTACAGCGTTTCATCGGTCTGATGGCCGAGTGGGCTAAGGCGCCAGTCCTCACTGATGGTGCTGGATTTGATTCCCGTCGGTTGCAACTTTTTTTTTGTTTTTGCAAAAAATGTACATGCAGTGTGTAATATTAAGTGTTTATTTTGACGAAGGTGATGTGCATGCTTTTGCATGCGATTTTACCATCGGATTTTTTGCTGTGTTCAAACCAAATCCAATTCAATTCTACCCAAGAATCAGATCAAACATTGATCAAATACAATTGCACAATTTGAACTAGGGGTTTCACTTTGTGATTAAAGTCAACTTCTCATAGTAAATCATTCATCAAATGCATTTGCGATTGCCTTCCCAGCTGGGTACCATTTTGATTTCCGAATCGATCCCTGCAGCTCAGGTACGAATTAGCATTCATCCCACACACAGCCATTACTGTCAAAACATATCACTGTCAACCGCCGTTTTTATTTGTGATCCAATATTGAACCCCGCGTCGGCAAAGTAATCCCTCCATTTTAGCCATCACAGGCGCAGACATAATTGCAATCAATTTTTAAATACGACCTAGCCGCTAATTCCGGTGTTTGTTGTATAGCAGCTGCTGCTGGTATTAGCGAAAATTGTATAGAATTTTGCCTGCACCCAGGCTTCCCCCAAAGCTGCAAAGTGGAGGTTTCTCTAATTACTTCATTACAGTGTGGACATTTGTGGGGACACTCTTATTGAAAACATATCGATTCGAAAATCAAACGTTTTGGCGGGGTGCACTTTGAGTGATGGGAACGACAATTATGTCTGTGAGTTGACATATTTTGTTGAGTGGACTTTGTACTAAAATTCTCGAGAAATTGTTTGAATGAACTGTAAGTACAAAGTCCAAAGGTTCGTCGCTTGTTTGATCCTATATGCGCAAAAAATGTGTCTGCTTGATGCACCGGGGCTCGTAAATCTATCACAAACTCGTAGTTTCCTGTGTGTAATTTTTCCGCCGATGTGATTTATTGAAATGGCTACATGAAAAACCATCAGACCTGGGTGGAATGTGTGTAGGCTGTGTACACATATTCCGCACCGGTATGCAAAAAGCTTGAGGGAGGACCAAGATGGACGAAGACGAAGACGGTGAAGCTTGAAAAATGATAAGAGGTGAGGGAAAATCTCATTGATTTATGCAGCGGACGCGCCGCCGTCCAGAATGGAACGATGAAGAATGGCGAGTGGGGGTGAAAAGCGCGGGGACGGGATTGAATATGACGAAAAAGAGTTATTTTTCATTCGTGTCATAAAATTTGCATATTCATAACTTAGCTCTCACCCGCAAAAATAGAATGTATATTCATACATCATTTCCAGTTCGACCACTCTGCAGCACATATGGGGGGCACATCCATCCTGAGAGGTTTGCCGGGGTTCCATTTTTGTTAATATTGAGTACTTCTTTGAGTTTATTCCAGTTAACGGATAAACGGGTACCTTACATCCACTTCAACTTTGAAAAAAAAAGTCAGTATTTTCGATCATTTAAAGTGTGATTGAAATCATAGAAAAGCGCTTAAAACATTAAAACTACAAGCCTTAGTATTTAAAATTGGATGAGAAAACTGTTTTAAAATGCATATTATGCCAGTCTAGTAGTTTTGCAATTATTGGTTTTCAAAATATCTGAGTATTGAAGATTTTTTTTCGCGTGAGAAACTTAATGCGGTACTGTATATAGGAATTTGAAAAAAAAATCATCAAGCCCAAAACATGCTAAATATTATTCATTTCAGAGTGTTTTTAGTTTATAAGACTTATATTTGCTTTAATATTTTGGATTCTCTTTCTAATCTAATCTAATCTAATCAGACCCTAGCGCAGCCAATCTTTCGATCCTGGAGAGTGCCTTAGGTTAGATGACGCCTAGCACTCTTCTTGTCATTTATTAACATTTGTAGTGCGCCATTGCATCGGAATGCACATCACAAGTGTTAAAGCGGCCAGGCCTACATAAAGCCGTATCGCAGAGATGACTCGTAATTGGGTTGAGTTTGAGCACCGAGTGTTCGAACAACAACACAATTCTGAATCGACAGGGGAGGAAGAAATATTTTGGATTCTCTTTGAAAAAAAAATTCGCCCCTTGATTTTTTGAAAATATTTGTAACGGTCTTACTTTATTAAGTATGTAAGCCACCCTGGAAAACAAATTAAAAGCTTGGAAATTTTCCTACAATTTTTTCTATGAGACTTTGAAAATTAGACAATTAGTTTCGAAGAAACAATCGCACAAAGAATTCAAATCGATGAACATAAGTTTTCGCACAAATAATTCAAATCGATGAACATAAGTTTTTTAAGTGTCACTCGAAATGTTGAAAATTTATTTTTTTATGATTTTATTGACATTTTCAACGAGAAAAATTTCAAAATGTCAAAAACAAGCATAACTTTTGAAAAGGTTTTCAAATAGAAAACTTTCCTTATTTAATATTTTTGACCAAATTTTAATATTAATTTTATTAAAATGATCAGAAAATTTCACAAAAGTTTAAATGAAATCAAACCAAAAGTTTTCGAGTTATTGAAGTTAAAAATTACAGGCTAATTAGATGACGCTTTGATAAACCCATTTTCATCGAATCAAATTCTTTGTGATGCTGTATCTCAGAAACTAATTGTTCGATTTGCAAAATGTCAGAGAGAAATTGTTCTCATTGCCATTGAAAATAGAATTTTATTTAAATTTGCTATTTAAAAGCGAAAAAAATTTAGGTTAATTTAAGGATATTAAAAAAATATCCTAAAATTAACCTAAAAGTGACTAAAACTAAAAAACGGTGCACTTTTTCAAAAATCAGTAGATCAATTCTCGATTGCAAATTTGATTCAGCTCTGAAACCAGATTTTGCACCACCATGCGCTATGGCTCAAAAGTTTATTTTGGTTGTTAATTTATTAAAATAGAATAATAAATGCCTTTTTTTTATAGAAATGAATATTTAATTTAAAAATGCATCAAACATATACATAAGTTTTTTGATTCCATGCAAAAAAAAAACATGTTTTACGATTTGGCACATGACACAAAATATTTTTCTATAACCTCATAAAACATCAAAATGTTCAGCAAACTTTCTTTTCAAAGATTTTCAGCGATGAAATTTTGTAAAATATTTAGAGATGCTGACTCATAAAAAAATTCTACCTGAGTGTGTCAATCGGACCATACACTTGAGATTAATTCATAAACTCTAAAACTTCCGTGATCTTGCCTATCTTGCCACTCACCCGTATTATTCAGATTCAGACTTGTGTCAAGACATCACAAAGACGACTCATTCTAGATTTACCATTTAACCCTCAACTTCCCATTTTTTCCATTTTTTTTAATTTTTCCCTTGTTCAGGAAGTAATTTTTAGCAACTTTTGTTCTACGAATAACATTACTTCTCTTGTTTTATGTTTTTCTTGCTTTATTTTTAATAATTTAATTTGCATATATCATGTTTAATTTATGTTTGTATTTGTTATTAAGCCTATTCTACCACCTCATTACATTTAGCCTTTCTATTTTTTCATGGTTTTACAGTCACTTTTTAAATTTTTAAGCTTGTTTTTTCACATTTTCTGCTAAAGAAATGCACCATTATCATTTAAATTGTAAAAAAGGAAATGTTTGTGAAAAAAACCCAGCTAAAGTTGCCCCCAAAAAAATGACTTTTTTAAAACATTGTCAAAGTTACATAAAACAAGTCAAACTTCCAACCCTAAAATTTTCTAAAATTTTAAGAGTTCTTCTACTATTGCTTCAAAAAGATCAAAATTGGTTGAAAATATTTTTTTGCCAATTTTTGAAATCGAAGCCCGTCAAGAAGCGGGATTGGGTTGTAGAGGGTTATGTAAAATTATCAAAATCTGTGTTTTACAATTGAAAACGTCAATTTTAAAAGTTGGAGTAAACCTGGCTCCACGCTTTTGTTTTTGATTTCAATTATGAAAAAATAATTAAAAGTCTGGTTGACTCAAAAGTTTCTTTTCCCAGAAGCTTTTCAATGATATGCTATACATTATTTCCCTTTTTCAGCCCAGTTCATTCAGAAGTATCAACCGTTTTCCACCATAGATCTAATCATTTCCTAATCTCACCCAATTTGTGTAGCTTATTAAAAATTCCAGATCGATTATTCATTGATTGATACCACTGCACAGATCCACGCAGCAATCGAGTTTCCAGTCAGTGTGTTGGGTGGCTCGTCAGGAAGATTTGAAAGTGAATGAGATCTGGTTTTTGGCTGGTGTTTTTTTCTGGTGATGCAGCTCAATCCAGCCAGCCAGTGTTGGCAGCGAGAAGAAAAACACAATTCAAATTAGCATATAATGAGCACATAATTATATGTAAACATATGTTTGGATTTCAGTCATAATTTCACAATTTTTCGAATAGGAAGAGTTTGAAATAGAGAAAACATGCAGCGTTTATCGAATTAAGTCCCAGGGAAAAGACTGCGGCCACGGCCAGGCCAGCGTAGTTTGGGTAATCTGGCTTAGTTAGGTTTCGGTTCCCAAACCGAGAGCAGTTCTATGGAGAATCGCAACTTGTATAGGTATTGTGTTTTACTTTTTATTTTTTTGAAAATGTAGCTCAGATGTAACGCAATTGAAAATATTTTTTTTGAAATTTGAATCCCTTTTTAAAAAATTAAAAAAAAACTACAAGCTTGCGATTTTCTAGAGAATTGCTTAGAACTTTTCAGCATGTTCTCTTTAAGATGTTAAGTATTTTTTGCGAATTTTAAAATTTAATGTTCTTAGAATCCCGCAGAATTTGGTGCCGAAATTTGGTTGTGTGATTTTTAATGAGGAATTATAACTTGACATGGTTTTGGTGGAGTCAACCTTGGCCAAAAGTACCGTCGGTTAAGCTCGGGGGACTTCGCCTCAAGAGGCGTACGGTTCCACAACTGTTGTTATGGGTCTTTGTAGACGGAGCGATAATGGCTCAGTTCCGTTTTCACTTTTCAGGAGGTGAGTTTTTTCTTCGTTCAACAAACCTTCTGGTTCCGTGCTGTTCGCTCAACTGGCTAGAAATCACTTTTAATAATTTTGATTGCAGCGTGTATAATTGGACGGCATAACATACTAAACGTAGGCATTTCCAGAAATTGAGATTTTCGGGCGCCACTCGACGCCTCAACTGTGGGCCGGGGTTTTTCGATTAAGGTCCCCCCCCTTCTCCACCAAGGTGTGGCCATTCCTGAAGGAAGTGAGAAATTACCAAATATAAATTGTTTAGTCTGCAACAACGAGTAAAAAAGCAAGGTCCAAGGCAGAGATCCAGAGGTCTATTGGCTGAAATTTGCTGGCAACAAGTCTGGAGAGCTGGATACGCACCCTGGGATCGCGCGTTGCTGCTGACCATGGTTCCCCAAGTGAAGGTGAGTCATTATTTCGGTGTTTTGCGCGCGATTCTCCCGTTAGCGGATCGTGGGAAAAATACGCGGAAAGAAGGGCTCCGTCGCGACGGCGGACGCGTTTTTCATGGAAATTAGAACGAGGTGCGTAATGCAATCAATTGAACGAGGTATCGATGAGAAGTCGTCACAACCACGCGGTGCGCGCCTTAATTGGATGGAACTGTGGAATGTTCCTGTCCGGAGGGTAACAATTGTGGAGAACCAATGTTTGCTGATTACGGACTGTTTGAGCAGCTTTGACGACTGATTTACATCGGAAGAGGGGTGCTGATGGGTATTCTAATAAAGAATGTTTTATACAACAGTTAAATTATTGAAAATGATAGCAAAAATCAATGATGATAATTGAAACAAAATGATGATCGTTAAACTGTCAATTTTCTTGTTGTCAATATTGAAGGTACCATGGAGGTAGAGAAGCGTCAGTTTACAGAGCGATATAAACAAAAAGGGTTAGCAACATCGACAGCTTGAGAGTCAACTGTATTAGATTTTATATATCACCCTCAAAAATTTATTTCCCGAGAACCAAAAGGTAAACATTTACCAAAGTTGGAAAACCTCTGTAAAATTTTCTTAAGACACGATGGTGAGATCAAAACTTTAGTAAATTTTAGAACTCAAAGTGAAATCTACAACAAGTTAGCAAAATAATTCCTGTAAAATTTTCTGAAAAATGAGTCATGGATCAAACTTCTACCATTTCTAGTTCCAGAGATAAATCAGTTTGATAATTTGAAATTTTTCAAAAAAAATATCAATATAACAATAAATTTACAATGCATTTTTTTCGGTAATGAATTACTTCTAAAGTATTTTTATTTTTGTGTGTTTTTACGATGTAATTAATGATTGTAAGACAACTGTTCTGGTGTACAATGTGATTTATTCTTCTACTGAACAAAATATCAACTTCTATGATTATTTTTTCTGTCAAATGTTCTGCAAATGTTCAATCTCTATGAATATTTTTTAAGTTTTAAATTTTTTCGATCAAAACTTTTTGAAAGCTATTGAACAAATCTGTTGTGATTAGTTTATAAAATAGTTATCAGTTTTTTTTCAAGTGAATTCATTTATTTATAATGTTCGAATCATAGCGAACATTCCTGTTAAAGTAACATTCAGTGGATACAGTCGACTATCTCTGATTTGATATTACAAGGAATGAGGATGAAGGAAGGAACCAAGGTAAAAATTTGAGTAAGCTATTAGAGTGAAATGAAATTTCCGATGAACTAGACTAGTAGTATTATGAAATCAAAGATAGCTGTTTGGATCATCGATAGTAATCTTTCAGTTTTTCCTCAAAAAAAAATATAATTCAAGTCATATTTTCATTCTAACAATAACAATAACCATTTGACTACCATTTGTTTTTAAAGGGGGGGGGGGGGTCTCGTGGCGCAGGGGTAGCGGCTTCGGCTGCCGATCCCGATGATGCTATAAGACGCGGGTTCGATTCCCGCCTTATCCACTGAGCTTCTATCGGATGGTGAAGTAAAACGTCGGTCCCGGTTTCTCCTGTCTCGTCAGAGGCGCTGGAGCAGAAATCCCACGTTAGAGGAAGGCCATGCCCCGGGGGGCGTAGTGCCAATAGTTTCGTTTTTTTGTTTTTAAAGGTAGGATTACAAAAGAAACTAGAAGATTCAAGCTTGGTGTATTCAAGATTAAATTATTTTTCTTCAAAACATTATTTCGGATCTTACAAATTCGGCTTTTTTTAGAATATTTAAAAATTTTCTGGGTCTCATGAAATTTTTACGAAATTTGATGATTTGATATAATGGTCCCCGAGTAAATTTAAAAAAATACAAGTATTTTTTAAGGTTTTAATAGTTTGTTCAGACTATATCTTTGCCTTTTTATTTTTAATTAAACTTTTTAAGGGAGAGATAGAAACTTTTAAGTTAATTTTTAAAGTTCAAATTTCAAAATGAAAATTCATGTTGTATTGATCAAACGAATCATAAAAAAACCTCATAGCTATTAAAATTTAATAAGTCGAAAAAAAAGCATTCATCTAATTTTTAATTAAAGAGCAATTCCAGCTCAAATCAGGAATTTTTCAGGTATTTTTGTACCCGACCAAAGCCATTGCATCGTATCAAAAAGTGGTCAAAGACAAACTTGTAGGAAATTTGACAGGATTTCTGAAAAAAATACACTGAAAGAAAAATACACACCACGTGAGATTTTTCAATTTTTAATTTTTTATGTTAAATTTCAAGGTGATGTCATGTTTTTTTTTTGTTTTTTTTGAAGAAATAGCCTCAGATATTACAAAAGACTCACGAATAATGCAGGATGATATGTCTATACTGCAATTCCCCACGAAAACAGCATGATTCGAAAAAAAAGTTCTCCGATCGAGCTTAAAATTTTTCTGGGGGATCCTTGGTCGAAATAATTCGACCCGTATTTTTTTGTTTGGCCATTAGGGTGACCTACGCCGTGTTAGGGTGGTTCGAAAAATGGCAATTTTCGTCGATTTTCGCAAAAACCACTTTTTTCAAAAAATCATATCTCCGCGCCATTTCATCCGATTTCAGCTGTCCTAAACGTAAAAGAAAGGTGATTAGTTTGGCTATTTGGGAAAAATAGTAAGAAGTTTCAAAAATCTAGCATAACATTTGAAAATGTCGTATGAAAACTTAAAATGCTGTTTTGAAGGTCTCGGGACCAAAGAGCCTATGTCTGAAAATATTTTTATCGGATTCCTCGGAAAATTTCACATAAGATATCAAAAAATTGTGAAGTTATGTTCTCGATACTCTGAGATACGATTTTTTGAAAATAA
Organism: Culex pipiens pallens; assembly: GCF_016801865.2. Lineage (NCBI taxonomy): Eukaryota > Metazoa > Arthropoda > Insecta > Diptera > Culicidae > Culex > Culex pipiens. Next base: position 56,840,396 of record NC_068939.1, read on the forward strand.
AAACTGGGTTTTTCGACGCGCCACGCGCAAAAATTGGAAAATGACGAAAACGGGAAAAAATCGACTTTTTTCACTAAAACTGCGATAACTTTAAAATTTCAGCGATGACCTATAGATGGTTTTTGCGAAAATCAACGAAAATTGCTATTTTTTGAACCACCCTAACACGGCGTAGGTCACCCTAATGGCTAAACAAAAAAAATACGGGTCTAATTATTTCGGCCAAGGATCCCCCAGAAAATTTTTGAGCCCGGTCAGAGAACTTGCTCATGCTGTTTTCGTGGGGAATTACTGTATAATAAAAAAATACAAAAATCACTTACTGAAACTGTTTTTTCAAAAGTGCTCTAAACATCAAAATTTTCAAAAATCGAACACGAGAGTCGATTTTCCAGACAATTTTACATAAAATTCTCTATATTGACCAATGTCCTATGTCCAATCCTCGTCAAGGTACAGCAGTGTTTTTAAAATAAAAATATTGAAATAATAGATTTTTTTGGTGAATTTTGGCAATTTCTATAAGACAGACTTGATTTTTCAGTCTCGAAAAAAAAAAAACATAACGGAAAGCTCGTCTAATTTCCCATAAGTTTGCCTTTGACAGCTTTTCAATTGGTTGTATGGTCTTACAGATAGAAGCTTAATGAGCAATGTACATAACTGAAAATAGAATATTTTTTCAGTGTGGTAGAAACCTGCATAGTAAATAAGCTTAAGAGTCAAATAGAAAAGCTGTCAAAGACAAACTTATGGGAAATTGGATGAGCTTTCCAGTAAAAATATTATCGAGACTGAACAATCAAGTCTGTCATATAGAAATTGTCAAAAACTACCAAAAAAACTATTTTGGAACATTTTTATTTTTACATAGGACAATGGTCAATATGGGGATTTTTATGTAAAATTGTTTGAAGAATCGATTCTTACTATCGGTTTTTGAAAATTTTGGCATTAAGACCACTTTTTAAAAGAAAATTTCATCGCAACAAGTTTGTCTATGCTGTTGCCATTAATTGTTTGAAAAATACCTTTATGCCATTCTTAAGGGAAAAGTCTTGGCGATGATTTTTCGACGATCATTACAACGCGAATACATTTCGATCTTGCATTTTGAATAATGGTAAAATTTTCAATTATGAGTAGATTTGTATCATCCAAACAATCAAGAATTGTTATGAAGACATTTTTGCTCTTTAGTAGCCGACGGCAACTTCCACTGAGTCTTAAATCTGAGTCGTTTTTCCAAGCGATCTTCCATGTCAAATTGCACGCAGGAAACTTCGCGTTGACTTGAGGTCAGCAGTTTCAACCCTCTGCTCTTTCCGCTGTGAAACGTTGATGCAATTCGATGTGCCAACACTCTCTTCACTATGTTCTGAAATGTTGCACCAACAGCAAGCTGTATACGATCCCCTTCCCTTTCTGGAAAAAGGTGGTGCCCCACCAACCAGTTCAACGAAAATAATAAGGTTGTGGCCAACGCATTGTGGCCTGTTGTGTTCCCTTCTGCTGTCTCCCAACTTCATCATTTCTGCCAGTGTTGATCCCGAACAAGCCTCCTAGAACTTCAACTCCATCAACCTTGTGCCTTTTATGCACAACTCTTTGACTGTTTTCCTCACATTTTTAGCAATACCCAGGGCTCCAGCGGGAACTGGCCAGCGTTCCACCGACGGCGGCAGCCGGGGACGCAAACCGAAAGAAAAAGTGAGGCTCAGAAATGAAAATTATAAACAAAATTGGTATAAATTACAGAAAATTACCTCTGGTTGAAGGGTCTGTCTGTGCGGGGTTCAAATGGAGGCCAAGTGAGCACATCCCTTCTAGGTGCCTCTCTCTGCAACGGGTTCTCTACCCCCTACCTCGCGCAAGCCGGACGACAGGCCGGGGAACCCCTAAGGTGGATCGGGATATCCTATTGGGCGCGCTGAACCGAGAACCGCCACCACCAGATTATCAGCGTACGGCCATCGGTCAATTTGGGGCGCATTAAATTGATGTAAATCTCGGCGCGCAGAATACGGGTCACCCAACCGCAAGAGAACACGTTTTGGGGGTGAGATTTCCCGCTGGATGTATGAGGCTTGGTGTGTTATTATTGCTCGATGAAAGTAAAAATTGCGTTCATCTTTGGGATAACAATGCAATTATTTTTTGGTTAGCTGCACTAAATCCCGGAGCTATTAAATAATGTGATGCAATATATTTTTCGGAAAAAAATCGTTCGATATTTTGTTCTTCTTGTTATTTTGATTAGTTTTGGTTTCTATAAATAATGATTAAGAAACATTTACAATGTGATTTTCATTTGATAAAAATAAACGAACACTTAGAACGTTTTGAATTTTAGGACCATAAATCGAAAAAAAGAAAAGAAAAAAAAACAGAAAATAAATTCAAAAGTTTCCAGATATTCTGTTTAATTCGTTAAAATAACTGAATCCATAATTTTTGCACTTTGTGATATCTTTAACATTTTGCATGAACTTGTTAGCTGGAATTTGTAGGAAAATTGATTTAAAAATAACTATAACTATCATTCATGAATAACACTAAAATTAAAACAAAAATAAATTTCCTAGAACTTAAAATGAAAGTAACATCTTTAACTATTGCTGTTGCAGTATCTGCCTGAAACATTTTTTGTCATAAATCTTTTTAATTATAGAATAAAACAAAGGATGAGATCTTTCGCTTCCAGACACGTCATATTTTATTGGCATTAGTCAGAAGAAACATTTTTCCTTGCTGCAGGGTCTAGTTCAGTGGAGCGATGTTAAAAACGGTTGTTCTAAACAAAAAAACGCAAAAAAATCCCATATCAGTAAGCTGAACTAACAAAGGAGAAACCCCGCAAACGGTAGAGAAGGAAACGCCTCCAACATCAAATCTTCCAAGAACCTGGAATGCCCCGAAGGAAAACGGAATATTTCAAGATTTGCCATCCAGAAATCACATTCAAAATCTCAAAAAAAATATCACGCAGTGGCACCAGAAGCGGCCTGCTACCAGCTACATTTTCGAGACTTTTCTTTTTTATTTCTTGGGATCTTGGCGGCTTGGCGTCATTTTGGCAGCTTTTGGTCAGCGGTACCGCCCGCTTCTGGAAAAAACAGGGTCCGCACACAGAAAAGAAGAAAAATCAGAGGCAAAACTTTCGACCCCAAATTCGGCGAACAGAATTGCCCCCGAGTGGCATCAGCAATGATTTAAATCTGATTGTTCCACCGACAGCTTTTGCTTCTGTGAGAAAACGCATCCTGGCCGGCGTGGAATAACCTTGGACTGTGATGGCGGATGTCCTTTATTGGAACTAATAATGATTTTCAGAGATATGGTCAAGACTTGTAACTTTTTTTCTTTTTTTTTGGGAACAAAAAAAAATAAACTTAAGTTTGTGAATCTTACACAGGTCTTACTATCAATTTTGTGTCGAGATCCAAATAAATATTCTTAAAAAATCATTAAATATTATTATTATCTATTATTATTCAATCATATCTAATCTTCTCTAATCTCATCTAATCTTATCTAATCTTATCTAATCTTATCTAATCTTATCTAATCTTATCTAATCTTATCTAATCTTATCTAATCTTATCTAATCTTATCTAATCTTATCTAATCTTATCTAATCTTATCTAATCTTATCTAATCTTATCTAATCTTATCTAATCTTATCTAATCTTATCTAATCTTATCTAATCTTATCTAATCTTATCTAATCTTATCTAATCTTATCTAATCTTATCTAATCTTATCTAATCTTATCTAATCTTATCTAATCTTATCTAATCTTATCTAACCTTATCTAATCTTACATCTAATTCAACAGCTGTAGGCTAAAAAGCTTGGGATTTTCGAGGGCTATTATAAGCATACTGTAATAACATTTTGGTCAATCGCAGTTTTTCTCATAGTTTTTGATTTTTCTTTAACAATTTTTTAATAACTTTAATTTTGCTCCATTTAACGTAAGTTTCATTTAAAGTTTATTCTGGTGAAATTACGTTGAATCGGAAATCAGTTTTAAATACATCTTTATTTTTTTTGCAGATCTGTCTAAATAATAGACGTAATGTTTCACTGTTTAAAGTAGATTTTTGAATAATGGAATAATTTTGTGTTGTCATCAGCCACACAATAAAAATATTTTTTTGTATATTTTACTGGCAATCATATTTTTTTAATTAATCATAATTTGATTTGATATATAATCAGCTTACGTAGATATTTTATTTTAGCTTTTTTAATGAATGATATTTACGTTGGAAAGTCATAACATTAAAAGCTTTTAATTTGACTCAAGGGTGAGTAAGTTGAAATTTAGAGTATCCGAAATGATTGTCCGAAGGCTTCAAAAAACACACTTAGGATAATCTAACCACGAAAAACTTTTTTTTCTTTTTTGCCTTCCTCACTGAGGTAAGGCTATAATCCTGCTCGAAAAATGAACTTTTGAAAAACAACTCGTAGACCTATGTTCATGTATACCTATCGACTCAGAATCAAAAACTGAACAAATGTCTGTGTGTGTGTATGTGTGTGTGTGTGTATGTGTGTGTGTGTATGTGTGTGTGTATGTGTGTGTGTGTGAGTATGTATGTATGTGTCCAAAATTCTTGCCAAGTTTTCTCAGCACTGGCTGGTCCGATTTTGATCAAACCGGTTGCATTCGACTTGGTTCAGGGTCCCATACATCGCTATTGAATTGTTTGAAGTTTCGATAAGTAGTTCAAAAGTTATATATAAAAATGTGTTTTCATATATATCCGGATCTCACTTACATGCATGAAAACTATGTCCGGATCCATCATCCAACCGTTGGTTAGGTAATCAAAAGACCTTTCCAACGAGTCCAAAACATTGAAGATCTGGCAACCCTGTCTCGAGATATGTCCACTTAAGTGATATTGATGCACTTTTTTGAAGCCGGATCTCACTTAAATGTATGTAAACTATGTCCGGATCCACCATACGACCCATCGTTGGTTAGGTTATCAAGAGACCTTTCTAACGAGTCCAAAACATGGAAGATCTGGCAACCCTGTCTCGATATATGGCCACTTAAGTAATTGTGATGCACTTTTTGAAAGCCGGATCTCACTTAAATGTATGTAAACTATGTCCGGATCCACCATCCAACCCATCGTTCGTTAGGTTATTGAAAAATCTTTCCAACGAGTCCAAAACATGGAAGATCTGACAACCCTGTCTCGAGTTATGACCACTTATATGATATATTTGTACTTTTTTTTAAAGAAAGATCTCACTTTAATGTATGTAAACGATGTCTGGATGCATCATCCAACACATCGTTGGTTAGGTAATTGAAAGACCTTTCAAATGAGTCCACAACATTGAATAACTGGCAACCCTGTCTTGAGTTATGACCACTTAAGAGATATTTATGTAATTTTTTGAAGCCGGATATCACTTAAATGTATGTAAACGATGTCCGGATCCATCATCCAACCCATCGTTGGTTATTTAATAAAAAAAACTTACCCACGAGTCTGAAACATTGAAGATCTGGCATCCCTGTCTCGAGTTATGACCACTTAAGTGATATATTTGTACTTTTTTGATGCCGGGTCTCACTTAAATGTACACAGAAAAAAATATTCCTGTAAATTTACATTATTTATCATGTACCAAAAGGTATCATGATAAATGATGTATATTTACATTAGGTTCATTGGAAATTTACATAAGATTCATTGGAAATTTACATTAGTTTTGAAAATTTACATTAGTTTTGGAATTTACATTACTTTTGGAATTTACATTAGTTCAAATCAACTAATTCTGATTGGCCAATGGGAATGAGAAGCTCGACTTGGATTGCAGTAGGAAAAGGGTGTGGCCTATGTTCTATTTTAAAATGATTGAAGCGGGCAGCAAAAGGAAATTCGGATTTTAAAAAGTTGTTTCACAGGTAGGGGACGCTTTCTCGTCGACGGCCAAGTGGAATAACGCTGGACTGGAATCGAACGGACGACGGGTAGGATGTTCGGTGTTACTGCTGCTACCCGCTGCCGACTGAGCCATCTTCGCATTTTATAAACGAGCGGCTAAAGCATCAACTTGTTCAGGTCGAGGCTCAGGCAGTGGGCAAGCGAAATATGAGAGCGATAGAAAGAGAACCAAATATAACTATTTTTAGTTCGGGTAGTTTTGAAGTCAACGTTTGGCAGAAATACATTGGATATATGATTTACATTAAATAGGAATTTACAGGAAGCCGAACACGGGTAAAAATTCATCAGATTTGAGTTTCCATGCTCAACGTTTCCATTAGATTCATGATTTACATTAGATTTAGATTTACATTGGAGTAATTTCCATGACTTTTTACTCTTTACATCATATTTCAACATTACATTGAGTGAGTTTACATAAGAAACAGTAATTACGTGCTGTGTAAATTTACATATTTTTTTCTGTGTATGTAAACGAAGTCTGGATCCATCATCTGACACATCGTTGGTTAGGTAATCGAAAAACCTTTCAAACGAGTCCGCAACATTAGAGATCTGGCAACCCTGTTTCGATTTATGACCACTTAAGTGATATATTTGTACTTTTTTGATGCCGGGTCTCACTTAAATGTATGTAAACGATGTCCGGATCCATCATCCGATCCATCGTTAGTTAGGTAATTGAAAGACACATTGGGGAACTGGCAACCCTGTATCGAGTTATCACCACTTAAGGTATTTCTGTGTTCTTATTTTTCTGGATCTAAAAAAATAGCTGAAGTATGTGTCCAAACCACTCATATTACCCATTGTTGGTAAAAAGTGAGGAAGGCATCAACCACATAGGTGGATTAAGTTAGTTTTTTTAGCTTAAATATTATCCCAACATCACTCAAAGTGGTTGATATTTTTAAACCAAGATGGTGGCCAAAATTGCGGTGATGATTGATTCGTGAAGTCCCATACAAACCTCTGAATAATCGCACTTCGGATAATCGAAACTTTGACTTATTTAGGCTTCGGATAATCGTATCTAAACTGTAATAAAACATGCTCAAAATTAAAAAAAGAGTCTCAAATATGAACCACCTCAACTATTTAATAAAATCTAGAATATGATTTTTTTCAGATTGCAAGACAATAGATTTTTACATAATGAAAACAACTTTTAAAACTTGAATTAATGTTTTTAAGGCTAGGTTGTAACAAGTCGCAGGCCTGACATGATTTAGCCTCGATTATCCTAAGGTTTTATCATCAAAAGTTCAATTATCCGATGGTTTGTATGAGACTTTGGACAATCGAATCACGATCAATTTTTTTATATTTTTTTATTTTCTCATTTTTACTATCCAATTCGAATTCTGTGACCCAATTTTAGTTAAGTTTGAATAGTTGATTGCCTATTAAATAACAAGATGCATTTTTTTTTTTAATATTTCATCACCGCCATTTTAGCCGCTATATTGGATTTGAACATTCTAAATCGGTGTAGAGTAGTTTATGGGTCAACAGTCTAAACTAAGACAACGAAAAAAAAATTTTTTAGTGATTAGAATATCCAAAATATTGATTAACCGGAAAGGAACCCAAAGATGCCCAGTACCAACAAAGGCCACCCTACCCTCTTCCATACTTTGACCACATACGCAAATCAGATTCCTGCCACTAACAACACTCGCCCCAAAAAAAAAGTTGCGCGCAAACAGTAGCGTCGTTTATAATGGCGAGACTAATTGCATCTTTTCATTGCAACGATTGCATCTTGTCTGCATGCTGCCGTGGCACACAGGGACTACACATTTCCAAGGGCCTGACAACTGCCTGACCAGCGGCAAGCAACAAGTGGTCAGCAAACACACAAAAAAAATAACAACAGCAGCTACCAAATTTGAATTTTTCGAAAGGATGCTCCCCGGTCCTCGGGTGGTGGGAAGGTCGTCGTCGTCGTACCTGAATTTACAAACCACGCACCTTCCTCGAGGGGAAATGTTTGAACGGGGCGTGTAGACATTGCTGCCTGCTGCTGCTGACTTCTAAGTTTCTGTTCTGTTGTCGTCGTCGTCGTCGGTGGAGATCAGGTGAGAGCCCAGAAGACAGGTTGCGTTTCGTAGATCGCGAATTTTGGCCAACTGATAATTATAAATTTGAAATTATAATCATTTTCGAATCAGGTACGGCCTTTGAAGTGCAAACTAAAAAGACCACATAAAGTTTGTTTGCTGATACGCGAGCACAGATAGTTTGTTGAACCTGATGATTTTGCAACAGGTCTTTGATTATTGTGAAATGAGAGATTCAAAATTAAAAAAAAATCTAGTATGTAGAATTAATTACCCGGAATCTTTAAACTAAGCAAAAAAACCTTGTCATATTTTTAAATTTTCCATATTTTATTGGATGAAGATAATAGAACAAATTAGTTACAAGATTTTACCACAGTATAAGAGCAATTCTCTGAGAATTATTTTATTTGGTTGAAACTTTGTGCGTACATGTCTATGACCAAAGAATCGTCCGATTTTCAATGTCAAAAAATGAAAGTGTCGTAAAATTGTCATTTATCATTAAGGCTGGTACAAATTTCATTTTAAGTTTTTTGATTTGTAAATTAAAAAAAAATATTCAAGCTTCCGGAAATTTTCATATTTTTTATTTATTTATTATGAGGGTCAGACGCACTGAGTTATCTTCACTTATAAAATCAACGCTATTTTGATGATCTAGAGAAAACTATTTTTTCTTGTGTGATTTTCATTCGGAAGTTGTATCTCACCAAACTTTTGGTCCAAACTTCAGTATTTTTGAAAGAAAGTTATTAAAAATTTATTGATCTTTCACGCTTTCACAGGTAACACGTTATTAACAGAATATCGAGTTTTAGAAAATAATTCTTAAAAACAATAAAATAAAAATAATAGCTGATTTTTCCAATGCCTAAATATCCCCCAATAAGAAACTCGATCCAGCTATTATGCCCAAATTTCATAAATTTTATAGCAAACCAGTCAGTTAGCCTGCTATAATTTTATTGCGTTTGCTGCATCTCAGTTTTCGCAACGAACGTTTTAACTTTAAGCATGCTATAATATTACTACCAAAGCAGCAAACGCATGGCGAGTGGTCAAACCATAAAATAAGGAATCATTCACATATTACCTTGCTCACTCTGTGAATTAGACAAAATATAATAAAAATTATGGGTTTCTTAACTTGAATCCCAAGAGAAAAAGAAGAAGTTTGAATGCGACATGGGTTTCATTACGTAATTTTTGAATGATCCTTCCAATATTTTTTCACCATCTTCACCACAAACAGTGATGCTAGTTTTATCAATTTAGTCTTTACAACATGTAATGATAAAGTTTTTTTTTTGTATTCATACACAGAGTTTGATTAACAGCATATAATTTAAATATATTTCAGCAATTTAAAAATTGAAAAATCCGTACATTTTTCAAAGTATGATTCCTCATTAGCTTTAATTTTCTACACACGCAACAAAAAAAAAATAGTCCGAGTAAACGAGAACAGAGTTCATGCCAACGGAAACCAGGAAGAAACTTTTATTATGCAAAATTCAAAATTGCACCATGAAAGTTGAACAGTTTCTTCCTGGTACTCGTTAGCATAAACTCTGTTTACGTTAACGCGAACTCGTTTTTTTTAGTTCACGTTTGCTTGAAATCGAGAGTTTTTTTTTTTTTAATAATTGTCTTTTATATGCTTGTAGGACCTATTAAAAAAAAACTATAGAAATATAAAATTTTGCAAATGTATTAAAAATCGTAGACCAAAAATATATTGAAATCAAACTTTATAGTTATCAAATTATAAGTTTTGTTCGAAAATCAAACCTGCCTCAAATACTGAAAAAAATATATTAATTGAAATTAAACACCCGTATTGTTGAGATGCAATCATTAGATTTTTGTTTTAATGGAAGATCTGATGAAAAAAAAAATGTTTTTTGAAAAAAAAACTCTAGCGGGTTTGTACATTGAAAATTCAAAAGATTTTTGAATTAACCCAAACATGCTAAGAATGATTCTAAACGCAGGGGAATGCATTTTAAATTGATTTCAGTTGATTGCACTTAAATTTCCATTGAAAGTTTGAACTTTTTTGAAAACATATTTTTTTGGGACAATTAATTTATATTTTTTATGTTGGTCTGCTTCATGCCTTTGAAAAGCAATTAAAATTTTAACTTTCATAAATGATTAAATTATTTAAAAAATAGTAAGTATTTATTAACTGAAAAGATATGTTTGAACCGTGTTGCCAGAATTTCATATCCATTCTCTTCTGTTATAATCACCACACCCATTTCTGTTTTCGCTTCATACTAAAACATTCTCGTGCTCTGTCAGTTTGAGCCAACTGTCAAAGTCTGGCAAAATAAAGAAAATTGTTTTGGCGTATCACTGAACGTTGTTAGCAAATAACTTGCCCAAAGCCGTACGAAACATTCGAGTGAAAGAGTGAAATTCGCTTCATGTCTAGCGGGAATCGTTGGTCGATACTTGAAGATGCTCTGAGTGTTGACAAATCCGGTTAGTTTCAAGATATGGTCGATTGAATGTGTAACTTATGCCACAGACGGATAGTGCAATTACTGGTGACACATTGCAACAACAACAGCAACTACAATCAGGGTGCGGAACGAAAACTCAAAAGCCAAGCCTTGGAAGGTCCCTCCTTATCCGTAACATAACAAAGACGAAGAAAGGAAGCAAGTTGAAATAAAAAAGTCAAGTTATCAATCGTCAGAGGAAGATCAAAATGAAAACAGTCTGCCTGCAGGTCGTGAAGTGTTGCTTTTACTTGATTTTGCTGTTGATTTTTATACTGTTCAGTTTTGCATCGCGCGTTCTGTTCGTATGAAGTGTGGCGCCCCGGTGATCCAAGGGGAAGGACACTTCGGCGCCGCGCCGAGGTCCGCCACTGGAACGGAGCGGAACCTTTCGAAATTACTAACCTAGATTTGGTTTCCGACGTCATCATTTTCATTTCTGCCATAAGTCACACATCAAGCAATTAGAAAGGTTTTGTGACCTCAAAAATGAATCTTCTGCTCTAAGTTGTGTCGAAATATGCACCGGGGAACAATCCATAGGACGATTCTGGTAATATTTGACCCGATTAAGCTCACCCGCACAATTTTCGTCTGTTCTAGTCTTCTATGTTCGATGTCTTTTGCATAGCTTTTATCCTATTAGTCATTGTGTTTTTGTTTAGAAAACGGAAATAAGGGCTCATTCAGCTTGCGTATGACGAGTGTAGGTTGCTTGTTGTAAAAAGATTCTGTCAAGTGTTTTGTAAATAATGACACCTTGTTGTTAATAGGGTGTCCAACTTTGCCGGGTTTAGAATTTCCCGGGATACGGGAAAATTTTTCGTAAATTTTTAAAACAATGATAAAATCTATGTTTTTATTATATATGCTATGTTTTTAAAGCCTAAAATCTTAGAATTCGCTCAATACTTTTAATTGGTGATAATCTTAACTTCAATCTAAACAAGGACAGCAGTTCAAAATGGTTTAAAAGAAATTTAAAATGTTTTTTTTGTTCTTTGTTGTGCTTTTGAATTTAAATGAACCACCATTTTAAATCCAATGTGATTCAAAATCATTAAATGTTTCTTTGAAAATGTAAAAAACAGCAACAAATAAAATAATGCCAGTCAATATATATTTTTTTTGTACTTTTTTGTACGACATAAAAAAAATCAAAACAAAACATTAGGCAAAAATGCTTCAAAATTCTTATCGATTTCCAAGTTTTCAACTGTTTACCTTTTTCCACAACCAAATCTTAATTTTCAGACCAAAATTGTTTTTATTTTCAATTTTGGGAATTCCCGGGACAAAATATAAAAATTCCCGGGATTTGGGAATTCCCGGTTCTAGAAAAATCCCGGGAATTCCCGGGATGGACGCACTAGTTGTTTTTGTTTTTTTTTAGTTGGCCAATACAAATTTTATTCCAAGTTGTCATGTTTTGTTCAATTTTAAATTGCCCGCACCCTATTTTTGCTAAGAACCTACATTTTCATTGAAAATACTCGTAAAATGCATTAAATTCTGGGACTACAGATCAGAATAGACGCAAATCATAAGAAAAAAAAAACATTTTCATGAATTCATTGGTATTTTGAAAATATGTGACATGTTGTAATACTTTTTGCTTAAAATTTGTGAACTATATGCTGAAACTTGAAAATTTTGAATATTTGAGAAGTAGTATACATAAATTTAAAAAAAAAACGAAGTTGACTTTATAGCTGTCGGCCACCATTGCTAGTACCAACCACTAGTGTCTTCCTTTTTATCAGCAAGGACTTCGCCGCCCTGGGCTCCTAAGTGTATTAAAGTATGGCACGGAGCGACGGCGCCGAATACCCATATTTACACAAAGAATTTTAGAGTTTGCTTTATAAATTCAACACTAAATACGCAAATTTAACTAAATGTAGGTTTTTTAACACTCCCGAAGCTTCACTATTCACTAGTCATTCTGTAGTACAGAGTGGATTCGTTAATTCGAATGGAACTGGATTCGAATAAGCGAATCCGAACTTGCTCGGAAATCTACAAAAAAAGGGTCGAAATGTAAACATTTTTTTAACTAGTCAGTTTAGACGTACGAGTGCTTTTGAATTCAAATACGTTCAAATAAGCGAGCATTCGAATTAGCGGACATTCGAAGTAGCGAAATTTGACTTAAGGAATCCGCTCTATATCGGAATGGCCCAAACTAAAACAGGTAAACAATTCTATTACTGAGAAATTGTTGAATTCGACAACATGGAAATGTTTCCAATAACAATAACATTTGTTTCGATTTTAACAACAATGTTTTCGATTTTGAAAACATTTGCAGCAAAATCAGGGGGCGACATCTATATCTCACTACATGCAGCTCGACCGCAGCCATCACCAGCTGTCAATTACGGCACAAAAGGGAACTGTCATTTACGGCACCAAAACAAAGCCAGAACAAAAGAACAGCTGTTCATTACGGAACCAAAACAAATCAACTGCGCACTGTAAAAAAGTACAAAAACTTCTGGCATAAAATGGAAAGAAACTGATTCTTTGTTTCATGTAAAATTATACCGCAATTGAATTGTATGTTTTTGAGGTGATTTTTTCTCAATTTATGTACAAATAAAACTACTCAAGTTGGGATCCTTAAGAACACATCTGGCCGATAACTTCATTTAAAGTTGTACTTTTATCACATGAAACATTTAACTGAAGTACTGTGTATTTAGTTTTTACTGTGCGCAGTTTGCGCGTGATATTAATCTCAACCCCCAAGATTTAGCATCCCCCTGAGCGACATCGAGAAAAATGTTGACGATTTTTGAAACATTTCCATGTTGTCAAATTCAACAACACAGAGTTACCGGATTTGCTCACAGGATTTGACATTGTTGTGCCATTAGATTTAAGGAAAACATTTGTTATTTAGTGTTAGATGCATTCAATATTAACCACAATTTCTAACTATCTCTACCTCAACCGTAAATAGATAACGTTTTAGAGTTGCTACAGCTTTTTATTATAGTTAACAAAAAATTATGTAAATATTTCCTTCACCTGGAGTGAACCGTTATTGCAATCTAAATAAGGAGAGTAGTTATCAAAGCACAAGTTGTATCCCACTTTACCCAGTTGATGTTTTCTCTATGTTCAGTCTTTGTAAATCCCACATCCTCAGCACATCAACCTCTTCATAATCTTCAAACTTCGCTCGTTTAATCGTTTAGCCTAGAAATTCGCAATCCCTGCCAGTCTCGGCCAACCCAACACTCATTAGTCGTCGTTATCAATTTATTACTTTTACTTTTTTTCCCACCGAAAACACAAAACAGACTCCACATAATTCTGCGTTTGAGCGTCTCACCTCCACCAACTCCTTCCTCCCCGGAGGAAGAAGTGTCCTCGCTTCTCCACCACAATGATGACCGATGACGATGACATCAGGTCAGCTGTACACTCGATGTACGCCCAAGCCCAGCACCAGCAGCATCAGCAGCAGCAGCAGCAGTATCAACAGTTCCAGTCACAGCAGTTTGCCGGCTTTCCGGGCATTTCGGCTCCCTCGTCGCTGCACAGCTTCGGCCCTGGACCGTCGTCCGGATGTAAGTTCTTGAGGGGTGTGACTTGATGAAGATTTAATTCGGTTTTGATTTTTAGTGCCCCGTTCGCAGTCCCACATGGTGAACCTGCTGAGCGAGGACTTCATTGCCGGTTACATGGACGAGGGTCGCATGTCGGTGGTTCGAAGGTTCTTCTGCCTGTTCGTGACCTTCGATGTGGTGTTTATCTCGCTGCTGTGGATCATCTGCGTGATGATCACCGGTGACAACATCCGGCACGCCCTCGAGACGCAGGTGCTGCACTACACGATCGAAAAGTCGCTGTTCGATGTGGTCGTCATTGCGTTGATGCGGTTTATATTTTTAATCCTGTTCTACGGACTGTGCCACCTGAATCACTGGATCGTGATCGCTGTGAGTAAAAGATCTACTACTGTTTCTGATAGGTTTTTTGTTAGGATTGACTATAATACATCGCATCAACTCTGTTATTTTTTCGCAGCTTTCAACCACCGGGTCGTGCGCCTTTCTAATCTACAAAGTTTTTGCATACAGTGTAAGCTTTTTGTTGCTTTGATAAGCCCAAGTCCTTCAATAATTCGAACCCGATTCTACTTTCACAGTGGACAGACACACCCCAACCTGTCTTCGAAGTGCTGCTAGTCGTAGTCTCGTTCGTCCTAGCCTGGGGCGAAGCTTGGTTCTTGGACTGCCGGGTGATCCCTCAGGAACGGTACGCCCGAAACTACTACGTTGGTAAGAACTTCTAACATTGATTTCGTCCAACTCGTTACATCAACATACTGCTCATTTTAGCTCTCACAAACCCAGCGGCAGAAGTTCGAAGCCCTCTGCTGGCGCCCTTCCTGCATTCAGCCCTCTCAACCGGCCGAACGGAAAGCGTTGGCAACTTCTACTCCCCGTACGACTCGATCCACAACAGCGAAGACGAGGAGGACGAACAGGTGAATATCTTGCGGGTCAAGTTGAGGAACCACTATAGAAAAAACTACGCCACCATCCCCAAACCAGTGACCGTGGGTTGGTTGAATGTCTTCCGGAGAGGACCAGATCCGGCGGGAACATGAACTGAGTGATTTTGTGGTCTTTCTAATAAAGTTGCGCCCGGCAGCAAACTGAACCGATGCAGATGATGTTTGGCTTTCTGCACGCACAACCGCATGGCATGGCATTCATTGGGGACTAATTAGCTTCATCATGCGCGCGCTGGGTTTCCACTAATTGATTTCTCATCAATAATCATGTGGTTTATTCAATCAAAAGCAGTCGATCTTTGATCTTCCGTGTTAGGATGTCAGATTAGAGAGCGATTTAGCGAATGCTTTGTCAGTATTCAAAGTGAGTTTAGTTGGAGTAGGCTGAAGTTCCAGCAAAGTTTGGATTAAAAATGAGAGATTTGATATTGAAACTGTTGTTCAGAAGTGCCAAAAAGGAACCCGAAACACTCAAGGAGCCACCTTATTGCAGTTTTCTTGGAAACATCGTTCTTCTCTCAACGGTGATTTTGATTATTTTTTTTTCGCCCATTCTGAAAACGCATGCGGATTTTTCCCCTTTTCTACACAGAAAAAAATATGTGAATTTACTCGACACTGTAAAAATTAATCACATGTAAACTCAGTTCATGTAAACGTGAGATTCAACGTTAACGGTTGAATCACGTAAAATCATGTTTTTACGTATCATTTGTTGCAAATTTACATCAAATTGCATTTAAATTTAAATGTTTAATGACGTGCAAAAGTGTTACACCATAAATGATGCAACATTCGGAAATATTTTTTGTGTGTAGTTTCTAATTGGGTGTTTTTAAATTATAAAACAGGTCTTGTAATAGTGTTAAAAAGGGTGCATAAGCCACCGTCGTCTACGAAAATTTTAGAGTTTTCTCTACAAAAAGTTATGCGCTCGAAGGACTTGATAATTAGTACTTTTGATACTTTTAATGTTCAACATTAAAAGTCTTATGTTCAAATAACCAATATTGCATAATTAAATTTGGGACCGGTGCAGTCCATACAAAAGTTCTATGAAAATAATCGCAAATCCGTTTCCAAATAGGTATTTTTCGATCCATTTGATGTATTCGTCAAAATTAAAGGTTATGTTAAGGACTTTTAAGATTATAATGAGTACACAGAAAAATAAATTCCCGAATTTTCAATTCCACCTTTTATCACGAAAACTTGGTTTCGGCCAAGTTATGTTTTTGTTTTAAAATTATGATTTTCGAAAGTTTCGAAATACACTCGATGTTTTCAGATTTTATTTTGTTTTTAAAATTGAATTAGCAATCGAAACGAACCTAGAATTAAATTTTGCCCAAGTGCACCGTTTTCGAGCTCTAATAATTATACTCTAATTTCTCGGATTAGTTTTCAAAAGGACGCAAGAGCCATTGGTAAACAAAGCCCTTTTTGCATCGGTACTCGACCTACTTACGAAAAACCAATTTCAAAAATGCTTGAGATTGCTCATCTACACGTCCTTCAAGTGCCCTAAACTCAAAACAAATGAAATATTGTTTCAATTTGGAGAAAAACAAAAATTAGTGCCGGAGGTCACGGTGGCTCTTACGGCTTTTTGAAAACTCACCCGAGATTTGTTGTGAAAAAGTTGACTATTTCGATTTTTTAAATCGTGTCCATCTTTGTCCATCTAAAAAGATATTTTCAAAAACTGAGATTTTTTTTCGGAATTGCTAAATCATGATTTACATTATGATTGGGTAAAATCGTATGTTCTTTTAAAACGTTTGTCATGAAGAATAAATTTAAAAAATCTTTTTTCAAATGCATAGGTTTCATTTTTCGACATTGAAAATCAGATCAATAGTTTCTAAGTAACCGTCAATTGTAAAAATGAATGATATGGTAGAACTTAGATCTGGATCTATTAATATCACGAAAATTTTGCACTGAATCGAATTTGTTCTGAAGTATTAATTATTTACAAATTCGATTCAAAAATGTGTTTTTTTTTTCTATCCAAAAATCACTATTACTTTAAAAACATCATAACTTTGCCGAAATAAAAAACGTCTGTCATGCACTATAGCTAAAAAATGTTCACTTTAAGAAAAATCAAAAGAGTAAGGATTGACTAAATCGAGTTTGTTGAACACTTATGTTAAGTTGAAAAGTTCTAATCAAAGAAGAACGAAATCGGTCATAAAATCCCTTTTCAAGATACGGATTTTTGACTATTTTCATAGCACTTATTTTATTTGAGTAATTTTACGTCTGAAAATATGTAATTTTACCTTGTTCTAGTGTAATGTCACTTTTAGGTCTCAATTGAAGAGAAACAAATTATTCCAAATGGCTTATTTGAACATTGAGAATAGTTGGACAAAGATTCATCCAAATCAAAAAGTACAATGAAAAGTTGATCAGCAAAAATGTAGAGAAATGCACAAAAAACCTGTTAAAAAAGTTTTTTGAAATATGCACCAATCTTCTTGGATGCACGGAATGGAGAAGTATCTTTTAATTTATTTTCAGTTGATTACTCTCATTTCATTGTTATATTGTGTCCGAATTGTAAAGATCTGTTAAATTTTTTTTTACCAAAATCGGCCCGAATTCTGGGGGCAAACAATTTATTTTTCAAAACTGTTAAATTTTTAAATACATTTTAGGTGCATTCAGCTGAAAATATTTTAGAATGCGTTTCCCTGCGATTTTTTTAACATGTTTTAAAATAAATTAAATCCTTTTGAGTTCCAGTTGATTTTCAATGTTTAGTTTGTTCTGCAAAAAGTTTGCTTCCGCCAGAAAAATAGTTTCTTCAAATTTTAGATTTTTTTAAAACAAACGATTTCTAATCAACTGTACTGCTATATGATTAATTTTCCAAACATGTTTTCTTTGAAGTGTTGAAATTGCTGCTTGTTATTTTTTTTTTTTAATACTTTTCTGAAACTATCTCCCCATCTACACCTCGCCGAGGAACAAAAACTTTGAAAAATATTTGCATCAGCCTAAATTAGAACTTAATTTTTGTTAATAATGCCGTTGAAATATTTTCTTAGGTTTTGGCCATCGAATCGTTGAAAAAAAAACCAACCAATTTGATAAAATTAAAACTCAAAGTATTGAAAATGAATTGCGTTATTTGCTGTGCATTGTTAAACCAGCATATTATTTTTCATTTTCATAACAAACCATTCTTAAATGACTTGACTAAAAATTAAAAATTGTTGACTCACAGATTAAAGTGGCCAGAAAAATTGCAAAAATGCACATAGTTATTTTTGGCAATCCCAATTTAATGTTTTTTTACAATTTCACTTAAACTTTGTGGAGATTTTTTTACATAGCTTATAAAACAATGATTAAAAATGATTTTTTTTTATTGGGAGTTTTATATAAACTTCCTTTCTGAAAGAATGAAGATGACTAATTTCAAGATTTCTTCACCCTTTCTCATCTTCCGATATACATAAACGATTTGATCGTAACCTTCAACGGTGTGGGCTTCCAGACATCAGTCCATTTGCCTTTCAAATATGTTGAATTCCAAATCCACATTGCCTGGATCTTTCAATGATCCCCACTGGTTGGGGGTTTCACTTTCGTTTCAACTCTGGCATGCTGCACACCATACCGGCTTACAGAATGGGAATAAAAACTCGAATTTGCTTAGTTTCATTTTTAATAAAAAATTTCCAATCTTGCTTGCAGGATGATGAATTCAAGCGGATGGGCATCGAGTGCGTTCGCAAGGCGTACATTCTGCTGGAATCCACGGACTGGAAGCTGGAGAAGGTCACTTCCAAGGGCGATACGATCCAAAGCTGTACCAAGGATAAAGTTGGCAAGATCTACAAGCTGACGGTAGGGTTCGTAGATTGGAAGCTTTTGATCGTTAGTTGAATAATTTGTTTGAATTTTTTAGGGAAAAATTCACTACCCAGCAAAGAAGCTTCTCCAGGAGTTGTACTACAAAATTGAAGAAGTTCCCAGATGGAATCCCACCCTGCTGGAGTCGAAAATCATTCGTGTAAGTTTTTCAAATCAATTTTTCAATCTTAATTTTAAAACTGAAACTTTTGCAGAAAATCGACAGCCACACGGACATTTCGTACCAGGCCACCATCGGTGGCGGTGGTGGCGTGGTCAAGTGTCGTGATTTCGTAAACCTTCGCTGCTGGCAGCTGTGCCGCGAGGGCCGCGTGATAGAAGGTGTCGATCTGCACCCAACGGATCTTCAGGCACCGGCGTTGACTCCGGTCACGGAAGAAGTGCCCGATGACGATGATGGGGACAGCGATGACGATGAGTGCATCTTGGCGGCCAAAGCTTCGCCCCAAATTACCAAATCGTTAAGTGAGTTTAAGCTAGGAGGTAGTAGCGTTAGTAGCAACGAGCAAAACACAAAGACGGCGTTTTCGACGCTGAGCAAAAGCCTTGGCGCGCAGGACTTTGGTGCTGGAGGAGCCAACTCCGACCCGGAGGATGTGTTCTCGGACGCACTGACGGAACATCAAGCTGGCGGCAAGCAGCCGGCTCAGGTGGAGCAGGAGAAGAAACAAAAGTCTGAAGCTAAAGTTAGGGTTCGCAAGCCAAGGGCTGAAGAATGTGAGGTGCAAAAGGGTGGAAACGTATACGTTAGTGCCGCGATCAGTATCGAGTATCCTGGAGCGCCGGTGACGACGAAGTACATAAGGTTGGTTGGGGTTAAAATCAATTCTTGTAGAATCTTACTAATGAAAATTGCTATAATTCCAGAGGGGAGAACAAAGTGTCCTGCTGGGCCATGCGCGAAATAGAGAACCAAAAAGACTACTGCATCTTCGAGTGGCTGCTCTGTTTAGACCTGAAAGGTTATATTCCACGCTACGTGCTAGATACTGTGAGTTGCAATGTTAAGCAATTTGCCAAACAATTATAATAATAATCCCGTCTCAACCCCACCAGGCCTACACAACCCTAATGCAAGAATACATGACCCATCTCCGCAACTACGTGGTGGAACTCCGCAAACAAGGAAAAGTGCCTGCAACCAACAAATCTTTATCGTCTACGTCTACGTCAGCTGCATCTGCATCGGTTGCAGCCCAGTACTCCACCGATTCTGCCAGCGGATCAAAATCTTCCTAGTTTGTTTGTTTTCCTAATTTTAACCTTAAGTTAGTCAATTGTTCATCACAAAGCGCAGAATATTTATTTTGATTCGTTTCTTGTCGAGCCTTCGTCTATTTTAGAATCCCCGCGCAATTGTGAATTCGATTTAATTCCGAATCGCTAATCTTCCAGAGATTCTGAAACATTTTCGTTGTGCTTGCTGCATGGTACTGATTGTTGGATCCAGAAAAGGGAGGACGACAAATTGCACTGATTTGCCTTCGTAACCAATCACACGGTTCTAACTAGTGATAGAGAAAACTTTAGCGAAACTAAGCTGTTTTGTTACAACTACTAAGTCTGCAAGAACAGGTTGAACCTTGGATAAGTTAATCTTTGTAGGAAAAAGAAAGCAACAGCTCCGACCAGTGTGGAACCGTAGCTCGTGTTTGACAACATTCGCAATCAAAAGTGTTTTTTTTTACTCGTGTCGTATTTTGTATATTGTGATATAAATGAATTTAGTCTACTCTATAGAAATGTGTTTCATTACTAAATTTGAGCATAAATTTCCTCGTTTAAGTTCAAATCATGTAGCTCGTCGTGATCAAGAGGAGCAAACCTAGTCGATATCAAGTCAATTTCAAAACCATTTCTCATGAGTCAAGGTTCGAGTTCGGGAAGGGTGCCAAAACAAAATCAAATTTCAAGGTTAACTTTATTTTTGGGAAACATAAAGTTAAAAAATACAAAATGCTTTGACAGACAGTAATTATTTTTAAAATATGATTAAATTCTTAAAACTTTGTTTTTATTAAATTCTTGCGTCTATTTTTGACCTATGGTCCTACATTTTAAAACCTATAAAAACCCATTAATTCTTTTATTTATTTAAAATACAACAATAAACGTTGATTTCTAAGCATTGCACAGTGGGCGAAATGGACCCCAAAATCGGACTTAATTGAACGCGGCTGGTTCCCGGGTATGAAAAATAGTGTTTCTTATGTAAAAAAATCTGGGGAATCTATTGGTGATGATTTCATCCACCACACAAAACGGCGAAGGGTCCATTTTGCCCCAATTCCCCATTTTCTTACATTTTTTCTTGAAAATCGGTCTGTATTTCGAGCGAAAGCTTTATGCGGCCATCCAAAATGCACTTAACTTATGTGAAAATGTCCCAGGAATCCAGTAAAAATAACCACTTTCACCGCAAAAATCATCTAGGGTCCATTTAACCCCAATTCCGCTATAAAAGCATTTTTGGCCGTTTTCAAATGTTAGGTCAGATTTTACAAATCTGAAAATATTTTTATCGTAAAGATCAGACAATTTTACATAAGAATGACAATTTGCACTTGAATGTTTGACATATTTATGTTGATATAGAAATTCAAATAAATAAAATGATTGAAGAATCAGTTTTGGGCCAATTTTCTCAAACGCAGAATAAACTGCCTTTTACATAATTTTTATATTTATCAACATAAATGTGTTTAACTATCAAGTACAAATCGTCATTCTTATGTAAAATTGTCTGATCTTTACGATAAAAATATTTTCAGATTTGTAAAATCTGACCTAACATTTGAAAACGGCCAAAAATGCTTTTACAGCGGAATTGGGGTTAAATGAACCCTAGATGATTTTTGCGGTGAAAGTGGTTATTTTTACTGGATTCCTGGGACATTTTCACATAAGTTAAGTGCATTTTGGATGGTCGCATAAAGCCTCCGCTCTAAAAACAGACCGATTTTCATGAAAAAATATAAAAAAATGGGGAATTGTGGCAAAATGGACCCTTTGCCGTTTCGTGCGGTGGATGAAACCATCACCAATCGATTCCCCGGATTTTTTTACATAAGCAACACTATTTTTCATACCAGGGAACCAGCCGCGTTCAATTAAGTCCGATTTTGGGTTCCATTTCGCCCACTGTGCATTGTATAAACAGAAAAAAATTATTATCAGGGAATGGTGACAGATTTTACAATTTTTTTTAGGTTTTATTACTTAAAAAGAGGCAATATTCTGCCAATCAAATTATCAACCTTTCAAAATTCAACTTTTTTTGTCTTATGTATTTTTAATTTTTCATACATTTCTAAAGTCTAACAGTGTTCCATTCAAAAAAAAAAATATTTTCTTTTATTTTTTTTTGTTCGTGACCTCAAATATGGCTCCAACATCTTAAGTGATTTCATTAGTTTACAGTTTTCGAGCCCGAATTATACCTTTAAAATTAAAATGGAATCAAAAATAAAATAAATATTTTTCTCAATTTGGTTTTTCAGAAATTTTGTTAACCTCAGACATTCGAAATATGCGATAATCAAGGCTTAAGACTCATTCTTAGTTAAATGTTCGATAATTTTGCTCTCTAATCATCTAATCTAATATATTTTTAATCAGTTTTACCAGGCTTTTCGTATCACAATCATAAGGATCAAGCTCAGTAAATCTTCTACTGCCCCCTTTTTTAAATATGCATTTTTCCCGTTTTTAAGACCTCATTTGTGCAATGTTTGTTCTTCGAAAATCTTTACTTCTCTTGTTTAACACAGCAAAAAAGAAGTAAAGCTGCGTATAAAAAGCCTGGGTGTAAAATAAATTTTGCATTATTTCATGAAATGTTGTTTTATATTACAGCCTGAATTATGTTGCCCATCAGAAGAAACCTATCTGACCGAAATGTCAAGTTCATATATGCGTTAATCCTTTCCATTCTTTATTGATATAATGGCCAAGCGGGCTAAGGCGTCAGTCCTTACTGATGGTGTTGGATATGAATCCCGTTGGTTGCAACTTTTTTTGTGTTTACAAAAAATGTACATGCAGTGTGTAATATTGAGTGTCTTTTTTACAAAGGTGCTGAGCATGCTTTTGCAAGCGATTTTACCATGGGATTTTATGCTGTGAAGTTTTTCTTCATCTTTTTTTTTTAATTTTCATATGCGTTTATCTTGTTTATTTTATTTATTTTTCATATTGATTGTTTTAGGTCTCTCCTTAAACCTCTCACATAATTATCCCATGTTCGAAAGAAGTTTTTCAATTAAATTATCAAGCTTTCCAAACAATTTTGTTTGCCCCTGATTTATTTTCAACGTTAAAATGATATTTGTCATGGCCCTAGCAGAGTTGTAACTGAGTGATAGAAAAAAAAATCATTTCATGATTCCTACACCAAATTATCAGAGAGTAATGAGCCCGTCGCTGTAGCTTGTGAGTTCTCCTCTTTTGCCTTGTGATTTCCAGCAAGAGAAATCTTTTTCTATCACTTCTTCTCTTTGCCTCGTTAACGCACTCGCCATTGATTCATTTGTTTGAGTTTGATATTTTTACAACTCTGGCAAGGTATCAACAAATTTCAAAAAATAAATGATAAAGCATTGATTATGTTCCATTCAATAATATTTCACAAAAAAAAAGTGAAGAAATAAAAAAAACTGTATAATTAACAAAAAGAAATGATTTGGAATCGGACATAATAATTATTTGAAATGGATAAAAAGATGTGGAAAGTAATTTTCGATTTTTTTTTTTCGTTCAAAGCAAAGAGCAAAGAATTTGTTGAATAGAAATGTTTTTGATTTTAATCCTTATTTCAGATTTCAAAAAGCATGTGGAGTTGTGATATTTTACACAGCTTATCCAAAAAATAAGTTTTTTTCTTTACCGTTTCATTCCTCGGGGCTATTGAGGTGACGGATTTGCGGTAGCTTTTTTTATTTTTCTGCAGAGAACAATTTACAAATTCCACTTCCAAGGGTTAGTTTGTTGTTACACGACTGCTTTCAGTCACACTGTGTACACCGAATTACACTAAGAGGGCTACATTACAAACAAATACAATGTTTTTTTTTCACATGGTTATTGGGGGGTGTTCAGTCAGCTGTTTGATTCCGATGGATTACTTCTGTTCCTGGGCAAACCAGGACTGGCAAGCTTCCGCCGCAATTTCACACATGGCCGACAGCACCTTGGCGTTGCCCTCGTACTCTGTTGGAGGGATTCAGAAACAATTAGAATTTGAACTTATCACTTCAAGATGATTCTTACCAATGGAGTTTCCGTTGCGCTTGCCGAAGATGCTTCCGTTGAAGGGGGGCTTGCGGTAGCCAGCCTCGGTGGTGGTGCTGATGGCCAGGACGATCAGCAGAACCAGCACGAGGGATCCAATCAGCTTGATGCAGGCCATTTCTAGACTTTGGTTTGGTTTGTTGGAGGACTGTGAAAGGATAGCTGAATGCTTGCTGAGAAAGCTGAGAAGCTGAACTGATGCTGAATGGATGTTTCGGACCGGGTTTTATACTAAACGGGACATCCTTTGGGTTCACTGGCAGGATGTCTAAGGACTCAGAACCCGTAATCAAAGCCGACATCGCGAGTCCCCACGCTATTACCGGCAAATCCCAAAACAATCCATCCGCGCTAGCCGAAAGACCGGCCGGAGCGCGTGCAATTAGCACGGCCGGGATTGGAGATTTATTTAATTAATTATCACGCTTGTGTCGAAGAATTGGAGCTGCGTGAAATATGCGGGTTGCAAAACCGGTTTCGTCTGTAAAGATATGGTGACGGTGGTGGGTTAGTTCCAAATTTTAAAGCAAGCGTCCTAAATAAATTTGGTCTTCAAGGTCAAAAGACGTCACGAAAATTAAGTGTCATGAACTTGAATAATGAATGCAAAAAAAAATGTTATCGTAAAAGCCTTTTGGCTATAGCATTTCATTTTGTTTATTTTTTTATTTATAGGTTATTTATAGGTTGACAAATACCTCTTTGAGCTGTGTGTGGCGTACTCTCAAGACACTTTTCAAAAAAGGCACTCGCATCAACAAGTGCACAAAACTCAAACGAGTTCACGCCTAAAACAAAATCAATAATTTACAAAAATATTACCATGGCTTGTAATTGCAAATTTTCGCCCCTTTCCTGCAATTCTTATTAGAGTCAAAGGTCATAAATTTTAAAAGAAGTTGAGCTTACCATTTTTTATATTTTTAAAATGCAGTGAATAATATTGCAAATTTTGAAAATATAATATTTAATTGTTGTTTTATACCTCTAATGAACCATCCAAAAACCACGTTGACATTTTTTTAGGAAATCTCAACCCCCCCCCCCCCCTCTCCATCGTGAACAATTTCTATACAAATAAAATCTTTTTTGTATGGAGCGTGGACACTCGCCAACTCCCCCCCCCCCCCTAACAAATTACACCATCTTGCACCAACCTTATATATTTTTGAAAAATTTTAGTGCACCACTTCAAATCAAAACACATCAACATTTTTTATCGAAACGTATAAATATTTTATTATGTTTTTTTAAATTGATTTATACTTTGCCTTAGCTAAATGACACAGTAATAACTCATTTGGAATAGCTTTGATGATAAATAGATTAATAACTTTAAAAAATGTGTAGTTTCCAGTTAATTTTCCACGAGTATTTTCGTGATTGGTGCGCTGGAAGTGGGGACGCGAAGTCGTGATCATTCAGGTTAATTTTTTTGTGTGCTTTTGTGTCGCTGTTCGTATGGGGTGAGTGATTGTGGTAATCGAATAATAGCATCATTGGTGCGCTGGAAGTGGGGACGCGAAGTCGTGATTATTCAGGTTAATTTTTTGTGTGTGCTTTTGTATCGCTATTCGTATGGGGTGAGTGCATAATTTGTAAAGGTGGTGTAAAAAATATTCGGAGTTAAAAGTGATTTTTTTTGTGTGTGCCTTTGGTCGTGAATTGTGTGTGTCTTAATTTATTGTTTTGTGATTTTCAAAGCCCTTCCTACATCATTTTTGATCGGAAGGCACGGCGTCGGCTTGATTGTGTTTAAATTTTTTGAAGTTTTATTTATTTGCGGTGAAAAAGTAATTTCTATATAATGATCGAAAGACGCACTGACAATTTGGATCGTCGAGTTAATAGTGGAGCAAAATAACTGTGTGTGAGTGATTTTGTGTGCTAACCAGAAAGACCTTCCCATAGCACCGTTGCTCGGAAGGCTCGCCGACGGGTCTGTTATGAAAGTCCTCCCCATAGCACCGTAGCTCGGGAGGCATCGAAAAGCCAATACCTTATCCTACTAACCCAAAAAATATTAATCACGTGATGCTTGAAGGAGATGCTGTGGATTCAACGGTCTCAAGCGGTATCAACAAGTATATAGCGAAAAACTATGTGCTTAATGAGTCTGCAACTTCAACTATCGGACTAACATTCCTCCCTTTCGTTGAACTGCAGGCTTCTTCGGAGGGCGCCGGTATTGACTAATAAAGTAGGGATCTTCAGAGGTTAAACAGTGAACGGATGGTTGGCTCCCACTGATCATGCTCATGCTCATGCTCATTAGCCTGTCCCATTTTGAGGTCATGTCGAGGAATTTCAGGTGCTCACTTCTTAAATGATAGATTTTGATGTTAGGAACAATGTTTTCTTAGACAAGAAAAAATAATAAAATACTTTCTCGCACCCCCTAGTCGATTTACTGAAAAAAGTCACTTTTTTGAACAAATTTTCTCAAATCGCTTGGAATCAATACAAAAACTGTTTCGATCAGGTGTGTATTATCTTCAAACGATAGGTTTTTGTCCATAGATTAAGAAGCACTATCAATATTGGACCAAAACTTAAGTTTTTGGACTTTCCCAGGCGGATTTGTGTCGAAAAAATCGCATTTTTTCGAAACTTTTTTCAGAAATGCTCATTTAATTTAGGGTAGCCATTATACGAGTTTTTCGAATTGCTTAAGATAACGTAAAAAACATTAAAAAGCTCTGTGAGTAAAATAACAATCAAAGTGGTACGAAAACAGAGGAAAAAGTAGCTAGCTAGCTATTTAAATTGCAGCGATTTAAACACGCAAATAACATTGCAAAGGGGTGCAGCTCCAAAACATCACTGTTTATACGAAATTTGATTTCAGATTCGGATTCAGCGGCCAAAATTACTATAAGAAAGCATACCCTGACCTTTGCGACACATGCTTGCAACATCGTGTAATTAGTAGGCCTTGCTTCTGAATTCTGAGAAATTTTGAAAATTGGCACTTTTTTTCTCGCTAAAACTCAAATATCTCGGCTCTGGAGTGTCAAAATTGCATTTTCTCAGAGGGAAAAATGTTCGCCATGAAATTTCCTACAAGCTGCATGTATTGGTTTTACTGGGAAAAATAGGCTACCCTAAATTAAATGAGCATTTCTGAAAAAAGTTTCGAAAAAATGCGATTTTTTCGACACAAATCCGCCTGGGAAAGTCCAAAAACTTAAGTTTTGGTCCAATATTGATAGTGCTTCTTAATCTATGGACAAAAACCTATCGTTTGAAGATAATACACACCTGATCGAAACAGTTTTTGTATTGATTCCAAGCGATTTTAGAAAATTTGTTCAAAAAGGTGACTTTTTTCAGTAAATCGACTAGGGGGTGCGAGAAAGTATTTTATTATTTTTTCTTGTCTAAGAAAACATTGTTCCTTACATCATAATCTATCATTTAAGAAGTGAGCACCTGAAATTCCTCGACATGACCTCAAAATGGGACAGGCTAATGCTCATGCAATTTTCCACGAGTATTTTCGTGCATTAATGCTCCGTAAACCAAACATGTTTTCGTTCTCAAGAGATACACTTGAGAATCAATAATTTTATTTGTATAAATATTGCATTGATTAAATAAAAGAATTTTCAGCGTCAAGTTAAGTTCTGTTTATTTATTTTGAATCTCCTTAGTAGAAATCATTGTTGAGCTACCATGTGATTGAATTCAACATAAGGATTATTAATATTGATGTACAATTGACAGAGATACAAGTTACAAATCATCGTGACTATACTATCTTTAAATAAAAAAAATATTTTTGTCAATTATCTTAATATTGATGTTAAAGAAATGAAATTTAAATGTCAAAGTTCTAGCTCAATAATGATGCTTAATTACACTACCATTAATGATCCAAACATGCAATGGTATACAAAATTGAAAGTGGCGATAGCTTGAAATATCATTTAAAACAGCTAAACCATTTAATAAATAATAATATGTCAGCTAAAATAGAGGTAGAGTTAACACTACAAAATCATGTTATTTGCACTATAAAATTAAACTGCTGGCCAATACCTAAAACACCCCTATTATAAATCATGTTCTGTTCTGCAGCACCAGTATCATTTCCAACAGAAACGTAATAATCACCAAGTGCCAATGAATCAAACTGACGCTTTTTTTTCTAACCTTTCCCAACACCACCACGTGGTGTTGCGTGGTGCGTTCCGTGGTTTGCCTGAAAGACAAGTCAATAATTGACGAAGATCAATGTCACGCGACGCGGCCTCCACTCTGAAGGCTAGAGGTAGAACGCTGGTGAAGGACACACATAACCAACGGTTGCGGCAATTCCCACACGTATTCCTCCAGTTCACCTGGAGAACTCCAGGGATAAATGTTCTAAGTTCAGTTTGATAGTGACTTTCAACCGGCAAGGACATTTGTCATTCGTGGTTCGACTTTCATTTTCACTTTTTCCGATACATAATGAAACCAATCAATATTACTTTCCTTCTGACATTCTGTGGGGTGGCAAATACTGGCGTGACACGCTGCCGGAATAGCTAGATTACTATCTTGTCCTTCCGCTCCAGCAGTTCCTCAAACCGCAGCTCTAACTCATCAGTCCCGCGCTGTAGTAGAAAGTAGACCAAATATATGAAATTATCATTAGCGCTGCATGCAACTCGTTTCCTGGCGGCTTGATTAATGTAAGCCCGGAGAAAACTATCGCTGGAAATAGTGTGTCCAGTAGTCATCGGCTGGGACAGCCAGTGACAGTCGCGTGGAATCCTCCTCGCTGGAATAGTGTTCAAGAGTGCATCCCGGGCAAATTGACGTTAAAGTTTTGCGCGTATTACAGTAACTTACATCGCCTGCAGCAGCTCTCTTTGAGTGCAGTTAACGGATAGTACAATTTATAAGGTTCAATTGACTCTGGTTCATCAGAGACAAACGGCTTTTATCACTTCATCACTGCAGTGTGTCCGAGGGAACAAGTGCCGGTGAATGTGTCGCAGTATTGTTTGATTAATGGTGATTGAAAAACTGTTGGAAGTGAAGCCGCAGTGAAATAATTTCCCTAGAACGGGTAAGTGTTCATAATCGGCTACATTGATTCATTTTCCTAATTAATTGATAAATTTAGATGTTGACGATTATATTCATACAATATCTGATCATATTGTAGAATTGATTATCTGAAAACGTATTCCAATAGAAAAATCATTCAAAACTAGAAGAGAAATTATGCAACATGTCTCAATATAACCTAAATTCAAGTCATCAGATATGCAGAAGTAAATTCGTGGTTTTCCAATTAACAAGTAAAATTTAGATTTTTGGCATCTCACGAATTTTCGTAAACCAGTTTTTACATCATGTTTGGCTTTTACTTTAGAATTTGTCTGAATTTATGAATTTTTTAATTAAAAAAACGATGGAATTTTTTAAAATTGTACAAAAATCTGGGCGTGAAGTTAACTAACACACTCAAAGCATTAACGGTGATTATATATTAGGGTAGGTACGTTTTTCAAAAAGTTCTCGGATCAAGTTTTAGTATGGTTCCCCTTGTAGGGCATGCCCATAGGGACTTTCTGGCCAAATATCAGCTCATTTGGTTGTAAACTGTCTGCGCGCATCAGGGTTAAAGTTTACATGGGAATTACTATGGGAAAATTGGAAATTTTGTTCAAACGCTCCTACAGGTATAGGAAATTAACGCGCCAACTTCTGGTGTGGTCAGGCCTATGGGGAATGGTCTGGAGAACACTTTTCCCGAAGAGAGCATATGGATTCGTTGTCCTTAGACCTGGCGCATCGGCAAACAATCCGATGTCTCCAGAATCAACGGTTTTCCCTGAAAAAGCATCAAATTTTCCTTAGCATGCTATGAAAGTTTGATGAACACCGCGACGCCATACGTCAGGCAGCTACCACGTGGGTGAGAAACGGCTGGAATATTCAATTGCAAACCTTCTTTTAACTAAAAAAATTTTCGAGCAATCCTGATATTACTTAGTCGAATTCAGAATCTTTGCATAGCTAATTTGTATTTTTTTGCAAACATTTCCACCTCCCACGTGGCTGTCTGACATTTGGCGTCACGGTGTTCATCAAACTTTCATAGCATGCTAAGGAAAATTTGATGCTTTTTCAGGGAAAACCGTTGATTCCGGAGACATCGGTTTGTTTGCCGATGCGCCAGGTCTAGGGACAACGAATCCATTTGCTCTCTTCTGGAAAAGTGTTCTCCAGACCATTCCTCTTAGGCCTGACCATACCAGAAGTTGGCGCGTTATTTTCCCAGACCTGTAGGAGCGTTTGAACAAAAAGTTCCAATTTCCCATAGTAATTCCCATTTAAACTTTAACCCTGATGCGCGCAGCCAGTTAACAATCAAATGAGCTGATATTGGGCATGAAAGTCCCTATGGACATGCACTATAAGGGGAACCATACTAAAACTTGATCCGAGAACTTTTTGAAAAACGTACCCACCCTATTATATATACACACAGTACCTCGAAAATTGCACGGTTTCTTTTGCTACCCATATTCAGGCTGACTTGCTTAAATTACCTGTCAGTCTTTCATGAAAGACTTTCCAGAAATTGTATGTGTAAGCTTTTTGTTTGGAAAGCCCTATTGAGAAATTCTATAACAAACCTTAAATAAATATCCTTGGTTAGTTTTAAGAAGGTCCTAAGTGCCAGTTTTAAACAGAGCCGTTTTTTATCGGTTCTCGACGAATTTATGAATCATCAAATTTAAAAATGCTTCAGATTGTTCATCTGCACGTCCTATAAATGTTCTTTACAGTCAACATTTGATTTGATTCAGAGAAAAAATTTAAGTGTCGGAGGACTCGATGGCTTTTACGAGGTATTGCAAACTAATCATGTATTAGATTTTTGGGCAAGTATTTAAAGAGGCTTTTCTATTACCAAAGAAAACATTTTACTTCATTGGTTCATCCATAGAAGCCTCCATACGATTTTGGAAATATTCCATATAAAAACTTAGAAAAGGATTTTCTGATCGATTTGGTGTTTGTTGTAAGTTTTAGGTGAAAAAAAAGATCTAAAATAATCTTAATAAGTTTCATATTTTGAGTAAGTAAAAAATATTGGTCGGATTGCTCAAAAGAACACAAATTTTGGAAAATATTTTCAACGACCTAAAACGGTATCGAAAAGAACAGTTTTAGCATGATGAGAGTTTATTTCTGGTGAAAAATATCCATAGATGTTTATCTCTTTTTTTTTGGTTTTGTAACCGAGAAAATTCTCCTCTTTTTACATGTATACTTCAGTTTGGTTTAAACTATTTTGTAAATAAAAAAACTGGATAACATTATTAGTTTATTAGTTTTAAGTGTACACAGCAAAAATAGTAGTAATCCAACTGCGTGTAAAAGGCCTGGGTGTATAATAAATTGTGCATTATTTTATGAAATTCTATGTAATTTACACTATTTCATGGTGTAGCCCATCAGTATGGGAAACCTACTTGACCGAAATGACAAGCTCATATATGCGTTTATCCTTTTCAATTTTCATCGATCTGATGGCCGAGCGGGCTAAGACGTCAGTCTGTTGGTGCTGAGTTTGAATCCCGCCGGATGCAACTTTTTTTTTGTATTTACAAAAATTGTACATGCAGTATGTAATATTAAATGTCTTTTTTAACGAAGGTGATGTGCATGCTTTTGCATGCGATTTTACCGTCGGATTTTTTTTCTGTGCAGCTATTGTTTTTGTATGGCCAGCTACCCAACTGAAGACTTGTGTGGATGAAATGGCTACTCTAACTAACCTTGAACCCAATTGGAAAACCTATGCCAAAACTCAGAACTTTATTTGAAATATGCTCTCAATGTGAAAATTAAGTTTGAACATTGAGGTTTTGAACACTTTTTGCAAAAAATACGAAACTTTGAACCAATTTGAACATCGAAAATCGTGATTCTGGCCTTTTTTGATCGTATTAACAGTCCCACTTAACTTTAGCTTGATCAGAAAATGTTGATTTTAAGTGCTGTACGTTTGAGGTGGAATGATCCATATATGGGTCATTCCACCCCAAGTCAAAAACAACAGTTCGAACCTTTTGGGATCGAACCCAGGCCGACTGGGTTCCCACCACGCTTGCCCCTAAACCATGGGTCCTTAGTTTTGATTGTCGAGTTAAATATGACCCCTAAACTACCCAAAAATGATTTAAAGTTTTTAAATTTATGATGGCAGCGAAAATGAAATATTGAAAAACGCATTTGGTAATTTAATAATAAACTACAGTCCAGACTCGATTATCCGAAGGCCTTGGCAAACTTTCACTTTGGATAATCGAATTGTTGAGCTTTAGTATGACCCCTAAACCACTCTAAAGTTATTTAGAATTTTTAAAATCCGAGATGGCGGTGATGAATTAATGAAAAAATATATTTTTAATTTTATAGGCAATCAACCATTTAAATTTGACTAAAATGGGGTCGCAGAGCTCGTATTTGATGTTTAAAATAAGAATATAAAAAAATACGAATTTCTTTTTTATTCGTGATTCGATTATCCGAAGTCCCTTACAAACCTTTCGGATAATCGAACTTCGAATTTTGACAAAAAAGGGAAACCATCATACGGCCGATTATCAAAAAAGGCAGCACTTGGCTGGGTTCAATTGGCCAAACATTTCATAAGGCCGAAGCTTGTAAGGCCGAATATCATAGAAATGGTCATCAAGTTTTTTTTATTAAAAAAAAACTTAATAATAAATAACAGTTTTCATCCTTACAACAGCATCCTTCTATAAAAAGAATTTGAACATAGTATTCATAAAATTGATATTTTTTTTGAAACTACCAAAGGCACAATTATTTATAAAAAAAATCTAATGATCTTTTTTTTTTTTAAAGAGCCCTTTTCTTATTTTAAAAATCTTGTATTTAAATAAACAGCCTAACGATGTAGACCCGACTAAAATGAGGTGGCAGAAATCAAATTTGATGTTAAAAGTAAAAACTTTTTTTTTTGTTCATGAATCGATTATCCGAAGTTTCTTACAAACCTTCGGATAATCTAAACTTAGGATATTTGATTCTGGAACGAATACTTAATATCTACAGTTTTTTTTTTGATTAGGTCCTATAACCATATGAAAGACAATAGTTTATTGGTCCTTTTCAAAAAAAAAAACTCTGGATATGTACCTCAAAATTAGTTTAAAATAATATTTTTTTCATGAAATTTGATTTTCAAAGTGTAAATCCGCCCGGGAAAATAAGATAAACATCAACTTTTTCGACGACTTTTAAAAGAAACCAATCAACCTTCTTCTCTCCTATCCCAAAATGCGCTCAATCGCTCAATTGTATTAGTAACGCCACAGCACGCCTCTCTCGCTATCTGATTCTCCTGCGGTGCGGTGTGTGCCCTACCGTAAGCTTAAGCCGGCCGCATGTTTTTCTTATCACATTGCGCCACACTGACAGCGAGTTGCGCGCTCCTACTCCGTGGGAGAGAGCGCAAAGCAAGTACAAAGAGATTGTGCAGTTGCTGTCCATGTGTTTCTCCTGAACCTCTCGTACGCGCGTATGTGTTCTAGAGGTTTGCAGCTCAGCACAAAAAAGAGCTCTAGTAGCGTGCTGCGGCTGCTAAGGAAGTGTCGTCGTTCCGATTCCCGATCCATTCCTCCTCGAAGTTCGCTCACCTAGTGCGAGGAGAGTTCAAAATTTGAATTTTCATACGCGGTTCAGTCCGGGTGCGATTACGGCGGCGAACAGACGCGAACGCGCGCGACTTAGGTTCAAAAAATTTGCACTCCTACACCTGGGAGTGCATGGGCGACTAAACACAGGCAGTGACTAAAAGTGCAGCGGATGCAGTTTATTCAGCAAAACAAAAAGGGAAAGTCTACGTTGGGCGGTGATTGAGAAAATAATTGTGCTGGTTAGCAGAGTGACCTGCCCCCAATTCGTGGTGGATTACAGCTCGATCGACTAGTGAGTGTGACTTAATTTTAGTAGGTCGGTTTGGGTTCAGAATGTTTTGGTTTGGGGGGTTAACCCCCTTTTGGTGGAAGGTGAGCAAATCCAGTGGGTAATGTTGTATAACACCATATAGTTCAAACTCTCCATGGGTGACAATGTCTGCGATGAAGTTGTTAATGAGTTTGAATGTTTGATCAAGTGATTAAACAAAACCTGTGAGAGTAGGTTATGGATAGTGCATCGTGATGAAAGGAAAATATGCCAAGATCAATTAGCAATACCACGGAGAGTAAAGTTTACCCAACCTCTCGAACGCTTAGACGAATGGAACAGATGAGACCGAAGTAAAAATAAGTTAAAACCAGTAAAAAGTTTATAAATAACTCCGCCCGACATCGTACGGTCGGATGTCTGTAGTAAGCAAAGCGCCGCTACTCAATGAATACAGAGATTTGAATCTTTCTTGTTGTTGACCTACTGACTTTGGGCAAGAATAGTTTCGATTTTTGTTTGAAACATCACCCTCAAACAGATCACGCCACTGAGCTTCAGAAGCAATGTCAGAATGTCACTCCGAATGAAATTTAATAACCCGCTTACGTAACGTTCTACGAAATCACCAGAACCTGGTTCACGAGACGCTCAACCAGAACAAGAAACAGGATAGTGTTGTGTTCAAACAGAACACTTCACTTCAAGTCAACGCCTGCATCGTACGATTCATCAAGCAACGCAAATTGCTGAATCGGTCATCAATTTGCGCGAGCAGCACAAGAACAGCTCCTCGATTGGTGTTCAAGACTCCCGCAAAGTCATGAAAAAATCATGAATAAACACTACTCGACAAAGTTTGTTCGATTGATATTGTCGTATCACTAAATCACAGTTTGAGTTTAATAACTATGCTCTTCGAGTACATATCAGAAGAAAATGGTTTTAAAATACACACAATTTTATGTAATGTACACCAAGTTTCTGGTTAAGGTTTGTGTATTTCATTAAACTTAATTTTGAACCCAATTTATTTCCTAAGTTATTCTTCAAAAAAGCACTTTCAACCACTTCAGAATCACTAAACAAAGCAACATCGCAGTTATTTCGTCGTGCAGTGTTGTTGGTTGATAGCACCCTCATCGACTTTAAATTCGTGGGGATCGTGTCGTCGATAAGGGACCTTTGGTCACCTTTTGGTTTTATGGCTTGGCGCACTGATTATGCTGTGTCGAATTGGACTGGAATGTTTGT
Organism: Culex pipiens pallens; assembly: GCF_016801865.2. Taxonomy (NCBI): domain Eukaryota; kingdom Metazoa; phylum Arthropoda; class Insecta; order Diptera; family Culicidae; genus Culex; species Culex pipiens. Next base: position 56,875,869 of record NC_068939.1, read on the forward strand.
TTTTCAGTTGGCGACAAGAACAGCGATTGCTGGCTGCCGCATTGTAAAAGGTTGTTCACTGTTATTCACTGTGTACTAACTTGAACTAACATTTTAATTAAAATTAACTGAATTTATATCTCATCAAACATAAAACAAAATATAATTTACAGTGCAGCTATGATGCAGAATGCAGATTACAATGTGCAACGGGCTGGGACAATGCACTTTCTGGGCGATGTTGCACAGTTCTGCTCGGTGCAGTGAATCGTGGAACGTGCCCAGTTGTCGATGCTTCGTTCGATGTATACGACTGGTATTTTTCCATTCTTTCGGTTTTTCTGGCTCAGAATAAAGAAGAGGGATGCAGTTTTGCAGTTGCATGCTGAAGTCTCGCGCCATTTTACCGTTTGGTAGTTGCTTGACGATGATGATGATGAAGAGGAATGTTATGAATTCGCATAATTGTACTGAACTATAAGCAAGGGGAAGGAAACCTCATGCAGAGATCATATTTTTGTTGTTAATTGAACAGTGTACACAGACAAAGATATGAACAGTGATTACAAAAATGAATCACTTTATTTTCTATTTCAATAACCATTTAAAATTTATGCGAAAAGACAATTGAATCATTCGAAATAAAAGTTGAATTTTGGTATGTTGAAAATTTAGTAGGTTGAATAACGTCATGATTCGAATTCCGGACACTTAGTAGCATATCATTTTTGTTATAGCTGGCAAAAAATCATGTAATAAGTTGGTAATGAAGAAATATCATCAGGATGAAGTATTAACAGTCAGTTTCAAGAAAATGCCTGCAAAATATGTCTTTTCTAACAATTTTTCATCAGAATTTTAAAATTAAAATGACTTGTTGTGCTTCGAATCCCGGACACTGATAAAAGCTGATTCGAAATCCGGACACTTTTGCTTCGAATTCCGGACACTCGATTTTACTTATGAATCGCACAAATTTGGACTGAATTGTTAGTGAATGGCATTCTTTAGGTCTCAAATAAGCTGTTAATATCAAAACAATCGATAGTTTATATAAAAATTTGCTAGAATTTAAGAAAATCAAAACCATAAATTTCAGCTTTGCCTTCCCGATGCTTCGGACGCCTATGAAATATTTCAAGTGAAATGTTTCGCATTTTTGGTAAACTTAAAATTTTATTGTTTTTAATTATTTGGCATTAACTACAGCGTTCAAACAAACTTTAAATGAAAGTTGATATTGGAATTCATCAAATAACACAGTTTTGACATTCATAATGCGAACTTATATCCAAATAATTGATAAAACAAGATGAAGTGTCCGGGTTTCGAAGCGTCCGGGAATTCGAATCATGACGTTATTACAGTCATCCCACATATTCGGAACACCCACAAATTCGGAACACTTTTGTGATGATTTGTCAATAGCATGCCAAATGCAGCTTTTCTCTCGACCCTACTATTTTTATGACCTTTATTTGGTCATTTTCTTGCTATTTCACTAGTAAAAGTAGTACTTTCTGAACAAAAAATTTCATTTCAAGACTATTTTATCCAGAGCAGCAAAACACTGCCTCCAAATTGCCTGTTCCATGATTGTGGGATGTTATTGTGCCTCCCACAATTGTGGAACACCTGTATTTAACTGATATTTTCACAAAAAAAGTTATGAGACCATTCATAAAGTATTACTAAGCATGAGTTTTATTGGTTTCAGATTGCGAAGTCATTGTTTTGTAAAAAAATATGTACTCCTGGAGAGAATAAAAAGTTTGTTTACATCGTAAGAAAAAAGTGTTCTGAATTTGTGGATTTCAAGCGTCAATGTTTTTCTTTGAAAACTTGATATAAAACGTAAAAATGTACAGCCGGTCTATACATCAATCGAAAGATCGCAAGAAAAGCTTTCACATGAAGGTAAAAGCAATTCATTATGTTCAATTATCGACTTTATATGATTTGTTGAACATTGGCCGATCTGTAAACTGTTCCGAATATGAGGGATGAGTGTACCTCTTTTTTGAGTAATATTACATAAAAAAAATTGTAAAAATGTGAACCTGATGAATATTCATTTCCTGATAAAAAATGTATCATTTTTTTGACACAAAATCTGTCACCATTTCCTGATGAATATTACTATCATTTTTTTTCTGTGTACCCTTAAATTCACCTTCAAGTATGCAATTCGGCTCAAAATTCAAGAAAAATATCAAAATATCAAATTTTATGAGCTCTTCAGGGAAGACATTGAGCTGCCTGTTTTTTTATGTTTTAATTTCCTCACTGAGTTAAGGCTATAATCCTGCTCTTAAAATTAACTTTTCACAGAAAGCTCGTAGACTCACCAACATGCATACCTATCGACTAAGAATTGAAAACTGAACAAAAGTCGAATCCGTACCCATCTCAAGTGAACTTAAGTGATATTTATGTGCTTAGTTGAATCCGAATCTCAGTGACTTTAGGTTGTATTTGATGCTAAACAAAAAACAATTTAATGTCATTTGTCAATTATTTCCGGATCTTTTGTGTGATCCTATTTTGGTTAGGAGTGAGGAAAGCAGTGCCAAGGCACTGATTAGAGGAAAATGGGGCAGGACGACCATGCTTTACAATTTTTATATTTCCAGTATGAGGAATTGTTGCTAGCAATGCAATTAATTGATTCAATTACCACATAACCGCCAAAACGTCGTAAACGCCACAGGACATAAGATTTAATGAAGTTTTTTTCAAAACCAAGTGTACCATACTGATTTTTAGTATGAAAAAAAAATACGAATTGCTGCAAAAACAAATACATTGCATCAAAACTGATAAAAAATTAGTTAAAAAAAAGCCCTTACAAAACATAACGACAAAAGAAAAGAAATGTTTCAAATACATTATTATCTTATATTTCCAAAATATAACTATTCAATTGTGAGCAAATAATCTTTGTTGTTCATGTATTGTTCCTCTTGCCCCAACTGGTTGTTCGTCTTGCCCCACTTGTTGAGTAGAACGTACGGAAAATCAATAAATTTAAAATCGTTTTTATGGTACAAAACCAGTTTTTTTTTTTCAAACTCCTTTTAACAAAGTCATAGTCAAGAAAAATAATGAAAAAAGATGATTATCAAAATAGCCGGTTGATTTTTTTTTACGTTTTTCATTGGTTTAACGAGCACTTTCTTAGCTTGCCACACTAGCCCCACTTTTCCTTACATAGGTGCCCAAATCCCAAGTATGAGCTGTAACAGGAGCTGGCGCTTTGCATTTAATTTTAAATTGTATTTAACCCGTAACCCGTAAAACACATTTCAATTTCTAAGGCATTTTCGCCACTAATGCGTTTGCCCCTGAATGCCTGCCAAAAGTCATTTTTGTTACACTCTACTAGAAAATTAATCTTTATTCTCTTAGAAGGTTTGTGTTGAGGACATTTTCAGGATTTTTGCTTAGAAAATCGTGATGATCATGTTTTTACAGCGTTTTTTTTATGTCCAAAGCTGCTTCCTCAAAAATCTACTTTTCAAATTTGATTTATTGATAAATACAAAGCACTTGATCTGCACCCATCCAGCATTTTCATATGATAATGAATCGGGAACTCTATAAGTTTACGACGTATAAGGTATAATTGTAAACAATTTGTGGAAGTAATTATAGCATAGCATAGCATAGTATTACAGGTCTGTACCACGCTGTAGGGGGTGCCACAATGGTCAATTCAATATTCTTAGACATAAACAATTTGTGGAAGTAATTTTGTCAAAATAATATCAGGGAAGCAAAATGTATATTTTCCATCAATGCTGGATGTCGTCACTTTGGAATCATAAAAAATAACAATTCCTTCATTGCATCATGCCAGAATGATTCTTCAATTTTGCTTTGCCTGATGTCACCTACTCTACACTAAGAAATAAATTGGGCAAAATGTATATTTATTTTTATTTAGGATATGTTTTATAAATCGTTTCATATTTTGGCAAAATGTAAATCATTAACCCACGATAATGTTATTTTTTGAAAGAATGTTTTATCTAGATTCCAATAACTGAAAACACCTTGTTATCACCTTTTATCGTCACGATTTGCTGAATGAAATAATTACATCTTCATTGCTTTCGTCTAGCCAAAGCCAGACGTCACAGTTGGGCGAATCATGCCCCTTCTCGCAATTATCTCTCCACCTTACATCAGCGAACCCAATTTTACCCCCGACAGCTGATTTCAGCGTTCATGACCTAGCGATACGCGCGAGAAGAGGCACAAATAATAAGGAGTTGTGGGAAGTGTTGCTTTATTGGCCATTTTCAAATAATTCAAAATATTTTTTGTTTGATTAAAACAATATGACATTTCTTTAGATAATTTGAGTCCAAAAGTCCAAAAAGACACCATCTTCTCTAAATTTGGACAATGATTTCATGCGCTGCGTACGTGTGCAATGCTTGGCTGGTTCGCTTTCTGCCTTTCGCCAAAACCGGCGTGTGGCTACGTGATCAACGTCAGGCCAAGAACTTGACAGTGAGCGTCTGGGGGCCGTCGTCCGCTTCCTCTGTCGTCATGACATTTCGGCCATGTGACTTTCTTCGCGGTGATTTGTTTTAAGTTATGAATCTTTGTTTTTAAATTTCAAGATTTTTTTTAATTCAAAAAGCACTCCTATAAAACCGATTGTGAAATTTCTTCTGCGTAGCTTGAAACATTTCAAATTTTTTTTTGTCTTCCTGAGGCTAATTCAATAATCAAATAATAATAAATATAAAATTAGTGTTAACTTCGATCTTAGCTTCGGTTCTGGTGCATTCCACGATGGATATTGGATACAATTTATTTCTTTTTTCTATCACATAGTCATAACGATGAACTCATTGTCTAGACCAAGAACGAGCACTTCCTAGATTTTAAAATCATCAGGTATCACTTATAACCTATTCAAAGAAGTGAAAGTCTCTATTGCTTCCTGGTGACCTTCGATTAACAACTCTCGATAAAATTATGATTCAGTGCTCAGATACTAAACTGCGTACCTTAAACGCACAATTTATTAGTCACATTATCCAGCGCACACGCCGCAGTAAAACACCCTGATACCCATCGCAAATTACATGCACTCGACGCGGGGGTGACTTTATAATCTAGATGCTGCTGCTGCTACCTCTACTACCCGTTGATCCAGTCGATTATAAAAAGCTTTAGCTTAATTGCAGCTGGCGGCGGCGGCACCCACCGTCCAATAACGCGCCCGAGCTTTGCAAAATTTATTCTAGTGCAAATTTGCATACGGTGATAATCGTCATCGTACTCAACTTTGTACAAGGAGACGGCTTCCCTAATCTGAACAATGACTGGTTGTGGGATGAGGACAACAACAAAAAAGGTTCTCACAATTGTTATCTACGCGTGATGCCAAAAAACACAAAATGTGTTTACGTCTTTTGAAATCTGATCTCGGGAACGCTATGAGTACAGAAGGTAACGTATACTCTATCACGAGGTTTCCAACATTATCGCCGATTAGAGTTGCTGATAAGAAGAGTTCCTACTTTGGAGCTGTTACGTGGCGTAACTATGTAGGTCACGACTGAATATCCGACGATGGTCCAACCAAAATAAGTTTGGCATTGGGCGTAATTTGTGACACATTTGTACTAAATTTAATATTTGCTTAGAAATAGATATTTTAGTGAGAATGAAATCTAGTCGCTAAAAAACAAAACGTCATGATTCGAAATCCGGACACTTAGTAGCATATCATTTTTGTTATAGCTGGCAAAAAAACATGTAATAAGTTGGAAATGTAGAAATAGCATCAGGATGTAGTATAAACAGTCAGTTTCAAGAAAATGCATGCAAAATATGTCTTTTCTAACAATTTTTCATCAGAATTTTAAAATTAAAATGACTTGTTGTGCTTCGAATCCCGGACACTGATAAAAGCTGATTCGAAATCCGGACACTTTTGCTTCGAAATCCGGATAACGTTATGATTCGAATTCCCGGACGCTTCGAAACCCGGACACTTCATTTTGTTTTATCAATTATTTGAATATAAGTTCGCATTATGAATGCCAAAACTGTGTTATTTGATGAACTGCAACATCAACTTTCATTTAAAGTTTGTTTGCACGCTGTAGTTAATGCCAAAACAATTAAATACAATAAAATTATAAGTTTACCAAAAAATGCGAAACATTTCACTTGAAATATTTCATAGGCGTTCGAAGCACCGGGAAGGCAAAGCAGAAATTTATGGTTACGATTTCCTTAAGTTCTAGAAAATTTTTATATAAACTATCGATTGTTTTGATGTTAACAGCTTATTTGAGACCTAAAGAATGCCATTCACTAACATTTCAGTCCAAATTTGTGCGATTCATAAGTAAAATCGAGTGTCCGGAATTCGAAGCAAAAGTGTCCGGATTTCGAATCAGCTTTTATCAGTGTCCGGGATTCGAAGCACAACAAGTCATCTTAATTTTGAAATTCTGATGAAAAATTGTTTGAGAAGACATATTTTGCATGCACTTTCTTGAAACTGACGGTTTATACTACATCCTGATGATATTTCTACATTTCCAACTTATTACATGATTTTTTGCCAGCTATAACAAAAATGATATGCTACTAAGTGTCCGGATTTCGAATCATGACGTTACTCGATTTTACTTATGAATCGCACAAATTTGGACTAAAATGTTAGTGAATGGCATTCTTTAGGTCTCAAATAAGCTGTAAATATCAAAACAATCGATAGTTTATATAAAAATTTGCTAGAATTTAAGGAAATCGAAACCATAAATTTCTGTTTTGCCTTCCCGGTGCGCCTTTGAAATATTTCAAGTGAAATGTTTCGCATTTTTGGTAAACTTATAATTTTATTGTATTTAATTGTTTTGGCATTAACTACAGCGTTCAAACAAACTTTAAATGAAAGTTGGTGTAGGAATTCATCAAATAACACAGTTTTGACATTCATAACGCGAACTTATATCCAAATAATTGATGAAACAAGATGAAGTGTCCGGGTTTCGAAGCGTCCGGGAATTCGAATCATGACGTTATCAAGCCAATGGTCACAACGCTTGCTTAGAGCATATCCTAGACCGTAAACTTTTCCAACTCCAAATGAAACTTATTTGTGGATACCGTGGAGATTTTCCCTTATCCTCTTAAAAAAGTGGAGCATCAACAACCTTGGCCCTGGTGCGCGGTAGAAATGGCCGGCAATGGATGACTGTCATAGTGGTGAGGATCTGGTTCCGGTAGAATCGGGGTTCTTGTTATAAACTCGTTTATTTTATTTTGAAATGTTTGGTCTTTTTAGATTCTAAACCAACACAAACTTTGAACTTTAAATAATGCTTTGATGAAAAAAATGTCTTTGCTGCCGTGATTTACCGTTGAAAGATTTATATTTTACTTTGCTTTCAATATTTCGATATTCTTCCATTAAGAAGTCATCCGCAGCTGGCTTCCGACAAGGTCGCGCAGCGACGGCAATGACCAAAAATAGATCAGTTTACGTGAACTTGGAGTAAATCTTCGCGACAGGTGAAGATCGTCATCAGCGTTCCAGCCGCGATTTAGTTGCAATTAATTTCGTCAGACAATCACTGCCCAGGTCACGAGTGCAGGTGTGTCTGACCGAGCGTCTTGTTTGGATGTTTCACCATCTTACATCAGACTCGGACGGACGAATCGGTGGGCTGGGCACGCGCTCCTTGACGACTGACGCACTCGGCTGAGACGACGGCGGCCGGCGCGAAAAATGCCGGCTACATGTGTAGAGGGATTCCTTGGCGTTGCTACGTAGTTGCTCTAATTGCAGCTCGCTTAAAGATGAACGATGAACCTGAAGTTGAGATTCAAATCCCGCACTTTGACGTCAGTGGGAGGCGTGGGTGGGGTTTTGGTTTATTTTGAACGACGCTCGTGTCACCTTAACGATTATCGACTTCGATTGGATACCAAATATTGATTGAGCTTCCAGAGATGACTTACTTTGTATTTCAGAGATTCATTTGGGAATATTTCAAAATTATTGAAATAAGACTAGGGTTGCAATACTTCCTGCTTTTACCTAATTACACGACATTGTTGCATATCTTTACTAAACCATACAATTAGGCCATAATCAATTACAAACAAAACACACCAGCTATCATTATTCTTGAATACAGATTTCCACCTACAGGTCAATTTGTATGCACTAATTGTACTCCTACTGGTCCAGAACCGGTCCAAAACCGCTGCCAGACTTTCAAGAATGTCTGGAACAGGTTATCTTGAACATGTGATTGCTCCCCAAGCTGTGACATTCCAATAACAAAAAAAGTGCAATGCATTCGCCGAGAAGTGATTTGATTATAATTTTGATTAGACGAGTTTACAATCAAATAACTAGGCTCAGTGATTTTTCACGCTAAAAAAGAGCAATTTTCACGGGGACCACAATTCGAAAACACAAAATTTCGCGGAAATTTCACGGAACGTTAAAAATGCTGTAATACCCAATAAAATCTTTTCTTAAACAACCGGAAAGATTTTTAGCATAGCATAACGGGTATGCACCACGCTGTAGGGGGTGCCACAATGGTCAATTCAAGGTTCTTAGACAATTTGATTGCTGCCCGGTACATCCAAAAATATCTAAGAACGTAAATTTCCACACTGTGCTCCAAGGCTACGCCCATACAGTCCCGTGGGGATTTGGGAGGGGATGTTTTTGTTGTTCACTAGTGGCAAAAGTGCAGGGAACCCATGCGACTTTTAAAAGTGAACGGAATATTTTTGGGAGGTTTGGAATGGGGGTTAGGGGAATTTCATCGGGCCGATGAAAATGGTTGAATGCGTAATGTATTAAATGATTTGGAAGTTTGTACGTGTAAATGTGAGTCTTTAGTGTATTATATAATAAGCATGTAGTTTTGTAAAAAAAATAAATGAAACAAATATAATACATAAAATAAATATAATAAATAAAATCAAGATGATTCCAGGAAGCTGTAAAAAAATAGCAGTAATTTAAAATATAAATGCTCCAGATGGTTCCCATGCTGTTCTAGAAAGTTTCGTTAATTTAAACAATTTGATCATATATGGTATGAGGAGATGGTATGTTACAGGAAAGGAAAAGGATAAGGAATAATATAAACATTTATATAAATCATATAGTGAGTTGATAAATTTACATGCAGACAGTAAAATTACCACAATCCCTCACCCTATACGAACAGCGAAACAAAAGCACACACAAAAAAAAATTAACCTAAAAAATCACGACTTCGACTGACGCGCAATAATATTCATTAGCACAATGACCCCCCTCACCGCATGCATGATATGAACATGAACACGATCACGAATACAGCACAAAAAGAACACCACAAAAATCCATCTTCCCGGCACTGCTGCTCACGCGATACTCGTTAAACAACCGGAAAGATTTTTGTACATTTAATTCTATATTAAGAAATTAAGCTAAGTACTTTTTCAAGCTGAAAATTTCCAGTTTCATGGAACCATTAAGTTTCGTGGAAATTTTACGGGCTTAAGAAAAAATTAAAAAAAATCAGAAAATGGCTGTTAAAAATAATATTATAAAGCCAAAGTTATTTAATCTTGAACAAACAGAGTTTGAATGAACGGTGAAAAAAAAACTCTTTGCTGAACTGTACATAAAATTTACACTGATATTCAAAATAATTTTGAACGAGCGAAATCGTGGTAAAAGTGATGATAATTGCATCTAAACGATATTTTTAAATTGGTTGTACTTTTATTTTTACAAAACATTTCATAGATACCTACTAAAAACTAAATTTCAGTTTTTACTTAATTGAATTTATTTTAATTGAAGCAAAAATTATACTTAAATGCTTTCTATACTTTTCAAGTAACATACTACACTGAAAAATTAAACAAAGTATCAATGAAGTATTCTAAAAAAATCCTTGAATTCAACGAGTATATATCCATTCTGTGGTCCCAAAGCTCAAATTTTTGAAAATTCTTAAAAATGCCAAATTTCATTCAAATTGCTAAAATAATCGACATATTTTTTTTTATTAAAAAAAGATTCAAGCAAACATATTTTTTGCCAAATTTACTTTTAAAACCATTGTGGATAAAATATTTGTTTTTATTTATGTTTGGCAATGATTTCAGAAAATCCTAGAATTTCACGGGATTTCGCGGAAATTGTGGAATTTCACGAATTTCACGCTGTCCGCGAAATCGTGAAAATTCACTAACCCTGCAAATAACTAAGACTTCACCATCGTAATACTGACAAAAGTTCAGTTAAAGACCGCAATGCCGCGCAAGCGATAACAACCTGACAGCGCACAAACAACTCAGTTTCGTTCGGGTTGATAACGCGCGGTCTAATGTTGAGCTGTAAGTGACGTTTCATGTGATTCCGGGCGTCGTTGTTTGGAATAACATCAAATGACGCGTCTGCCGCGGAGGAATCACATGGCAGCAACCCCCGGCTGAGAGGCAACGCCAATTTCCGCTGACTCTGACTAGCGCAGAAACCTAGTAGGCGTCATCCACAAATGACGTAGTATTTTTAATCAACCTCAGCCCAAGTTCCATTTTTTCCCATACAATATCCAATAATTTTGTATGGATTGTCACACAACCTCAAATTTTCCCCGCCCCTGAAATGCTACGTTATTTTTGAATGGTGTATTAGGGGAAAACACGTATCTTTGGCATATATCGATTGGAATAAAAATTCATCAAGTTCATTAGGTAAACAACGGAAATAGCTGCTTGTCCACTATGTGTCATCGGCGATTCAAAACAAATCTCTCCGTGAATGGAAGCACGTTCCGCGGTTTGTTGTTAAGGCACAGTTTGTTGCTTTGTCTACTGGTTTTTGTTCGCAGTTGTGGTGTCTAGCAATTCGATAGATCAATCGATAACCAGCTGGATAGCAACAGCTTTCAATTTTGCTCGTTTGATTCCTTTGGCTGATTCTTAGAAAGAAATGTTGGGAAAAATAGTCGAGACAAACATTTCAACAGCAGAGCCGATCTTGGCATTGAACCTTAATCCGCTGATAAAGAGTTGTTAAAAATATTTGTACATCAATCTTTGTTTCGCAAATTGATGTTTACATCAAAACAAAGTGGAAATAATATTCGATTTTATATACGACACATCTCATGTATTTAAGACAGTTTTAAAAATATAATTAAAAAAAAATGCTAAAATTACACAGTACAATCAGGTAGTATAAGCAAAATCTAGAAAAACCTTTGTTGGAATAGTCAATAAATGTCACTTACTTTCAATATATGGGATCCAAAAGTTTCGTTACAATTTTTCTACAATTACAGTGGACTCTCTCGTTGTTGATATTGAAGGAACCGTCGAGAGCGGTAGGTATCGGAAAATCCAAACATGCTACTTGAAGGGACTGACAAATTTATTGTCAGCTGGACCTGCCCATGTTCGCATAAGTGTCCCATATGCAAAACACCATGCTGAGAAAAACGCATTTGAACTTTGTCCCACACATAAGGCTACGTGTTAGGTTTTCGCGAAAAAAAAACTTGATTTCCCCCTGATTTGTAGAACAAAATACTGGATGTTATAGGTTCTTTAGAAAGAGCACAAGATTTTGAACCAAAAAGCATCAATAACTCAAAAGCGATAAAAATGCATATGGGAGATTTATGCTATCAGGGGCAGTGGAGCAATATTGATTTCGAGAAGATCGGCAGCCAGAGAGTCGACTGCACAAAAAAATAGTTCATTTTTTTTTTATTTAAAAGAAACTTTGTCCATGAAGGTAGTTCAGTTCAGTCATCAAAAGAAGTCAGTTTTAAATATTAGTTTTTCCTCACAAGTCTCTATACAATTGTTGGGGGCTGGTCATACAAAATTGGTATGTAAATGTATGTTTTCTTTATCTTGAAAATGGATTTTCTTAACGATTTTGTGTCTTCGGCAATTTTTTTAATGTTTTGAAGAAAAAATAGGTAGAAGGAAAAACATTTTTTTTATTTAAATTCTATTACTTAAAGTTGAATTTCCAAAATAAATTTCGAGGTTTTTTGTTATTTGAGCAATCTGCCAAAAATGTATGGAATTTTGCAATTTTTGTTCTCGTGGATCAAACTTACTTTTTGCCCAGGTATTTAAAAACGTAGGTTTTAAAGAAAACCCAGATGTTTGGGTATCAAAAGATCGGAAATTTTATGCCCTTTCCGATTCCACATAGGTTGACTTGTGAATCGTGGACCGGTTCGGATGCCGGCGGATTTTCCTACGACGTAATTCCGGGTTGGTACGAAATTCCAACGAAAAATCTATTCTATCGATACAAATACCCCCGAAACGGTGTTATACCCACTCCAAAATGTTTATTTAGCAATTCTATGGTAATATATTGACATTTAGTTGAATTAAAAGTTAAGTTTAGATAAGTTTTATATAGAATTTCCAGAGTTATATAAACTTTTATACTAAGTAGTTAGTAAACTTTATATTCAATCCAAATTATTTTTTTAATCAGTCAAGGATGCCTATTTGGAGTTGGGAGACTGGATTTATGGTGATTTGTCAACAAATAACATTATTTATGTTAATTTTTCGAAAGGTGTACAAACTTTTTTTGCACCTTTTTTATTTTCGTAATAGTATTTATTATATAACTTTTTATAGAAATCATCTTTTCATGAGTTTTTTGTAGCAAAATGTCTGGCATGAGTTTCTGAACAAAACGTAGTACTAGGTTTCTGTCAACATTAAATTGTTTAGATGTTTCATCACAATATGTGCATAGTGCCCAAGGGGTGTAATAGTAGTTTATGCAACAAGTTGCAAAAAGAGGATTTTTTCAGCACGAGTCGTACATTTATCCAACGAGGTTCATCGAGTTGGATAAATACGAAAAGTGCTGAAAAAATCAAGTATTGCAACGAGTTCCATACAACATTTTTTGCAATTCCGAAAAACACCCATTGAGTGAAATTTTAAGTCAAATTTTCATGTATTTTGTCAATAAATCGTTTAAATCAAAAAAATGTTGAAAAGTGTTACTTTTCGAAACAAGTGCTGAAAAGTTCAACTTTTCAGCACCCATTTCAGTGCTGAAAAGTAGAACTTTTCAGCATTTATTTTGAAAAGTGTTGCTATTCGATTCTGTTATTTTTGGTTGAGAAAAGTAGGCCGTTTCGTCGTTCCAATGTGACAGGAAAAGTAAGTAGTTTCACGACGGAATTGCAAAAATACTTTTTTTACATACTGTATATAATTTTTAAGTAACCGTTTTCGATTTCTTGCGAGTGTGCTTTTTTCAAAAACTATGCATAAAGCTTAAAAAAAACTATTTTGGAGTTATTTTGTTTTATCCTTAAGCTTTACGCTCTAAAAAGCATCCTGGAAAAAATATTTTAGGAGAGCTGAGAAAATCTCAAATAATTTTCTTTCTAGAACTTTGAAAATCGGGTGATTACCCGCATAAAAAAGTACCAAATAAAAACTTTTTTTCATATGGTAATTGAACTTTAAACTATATTGTTACTACCATTTCCAAAAATGTTTGACTACTATTTTAAAAATGGTATTTATATGGTTGGCATGAATTTTTACTATCTCACAAATGGTTTAACCATCTGGCATAAGGGTGGTTAGCAATGGTAACCTTAAAAAACTCAGTACTGTTTTCGTCAAAAAACTGTTTGTTGTATGGTAAATAAATGGTTTAAGTACTATTTGGCAAAAAGTAACCTTAAATCAAACAGTTCACAAATAGTTTAATATAGTTAAATTTTAATTTTGGGAAATTGAAAAAACGATTTCACAAATAGTTACCATTTCTCAAAGTGTCATTGTATGATCCAATATGGTAATCAAATGGTAATTTTTTATCCGGGTAGTTTCTGAGATAGAATCATGGTTGCCAGATAAATCTGGGAATGCCAGATTAAAGATTTAGTAACGTCATGATTCGAAATCCGGACACTTAATAGCATATCATTTTTGTTATAGCTGGTAAAAAAAGATGTAATAAGTTGGAAATGAAGAAACATCATCAGTATGTAGTATAAACAGTCAGTTTCAAGAAAATGCATGCAAAATATGTCTCTTCTAACAATTTTTCATCAGAATTTCAAAATTAAAATGACTTGTTTTGCTTCGAATCCCGGACACTGATAAAAGCTGATTCGAAATCCGGACACTTTTGCTTCGAATTCCGGACACTCGATTTTACTTATGAATCGCACAAATTTGGACTGAAATGTTAGTGAATGGCATTCTTTAGGTCTCAAATAAGCTGTTAACATCAAAACAATCGATAGTTTATATAAAAATTTGCTAGAATTTAAGGAAATCAAAACCGTAAATTTCTGTTTTGCCTTCCCGGTGCTTCAAACGCCTATGAAATATTTCAAGTGAAATGTTTCGCATTTTTGGTAAACTTATAATTTTATTGTATTTAATTGTTTTGGCATTAGCTACAGCGTTCGAACAAACTTTAAATGAAAGTTGTTGTAGGAATTCATCAGATAACACAGTTTTGACATTCATAATGCGAACTTATATCCAAATAATTGATGAAACAAGATGAAGTGTCCGGGTTTCGAAGCGTCCGGGAATTCTAATCATGACGTTATCTGTGCCAAATTTTGACAGAGATTTGTTTTAGTTTTCTGCCAATTTCTAACTACTTTTTGTTGAAAATTAAATATTTGAATCACAAATCAATAAAAACATTTGAATTCTACAAAATTGTGAACTAATTCATATCCTCCCTCTCCTTCCCTATTCATAAATAAAAGATTTTCTACTGCCAGATTTTTCCGTATTTTTTTTCGGTGCTTGGCCAGTTTTTTTTTTCAATTTTGACATTAGCCTGCAATTGCTATTTAAAAAATAATAATTTGGTATGACATAAGAAATAAGGAAAATAATCAATTTTTTGACCTTTTTGAAAATTAAGATTGATTTGAAAGTTTTGAAATAATATGTTTAAATGTATTTTTTGCGAAAATTGACCATAATCATATTTTTTTTTGGATCACCCTTATTGCCAATAAAAGAACAGATCGAAGCATTTTGGACAAGAAACTCCAACCCAAATTTGAGCCCAATCCGAACACTTTTATTTAGGTTTGTGCTCCTTTCATAGGGAACTGCTGTATAAAGAAAGTGTTGAAATACTTTTGGAATCTTTGGAAATT
Source organism: Culex pipiens pallens (assembly GCF_016801865.2). Taxonomy (NCBI): domain Eukaryota; kingdom Metazoa; phylum Arthropoda; class Insecta; order Diptera; family Culicidae; genus Culex; species Culex pipiens. The sequence continues at coordinate 56,891,045 of NC_068939.1, forward strand.
CCTTTTGAATGCCTAACCAGTATTTTGAAAACGATAATTTACCAATGTGTTTAAAAGTGGTTTTGAAATGTTTTCATGAAAAAAAGTGGACTTTTTTAAAAGGACTCCATTGGACATGGACATAGAGTACGAGCAGGATTCACTGAATGTATCATTTGATTCTAAGGTCCTTACATATAAAATGTACGAATTTTAAATTTTAATTACAAGTCAAATCATAGCCAAACATTTAAATATCTTGAAAAAATAATTTCAAGGACATTGTTATCCAAGTATGCCGAATTCAGCCTTTTCTGTATTCGTTTGTTGTAATTTTTGAACAACTATTTTGACTCATTCAAGTGTCAAAATGACCCACTAGCTCTTTTTATCACACTTGTTAACTTATAGCTTATCAGACTTACATGGCTTTCAGGCTCTCTAGTGCTTTCTTAAGTTTACTTCTGCGTCAAGTATAGAATCAATCACAAAGTTCCAAGAACTCCTTCGTAAGTGTTGCTATCAGTACAGAACTGATTCGACAAGTTCAATATTGCCTACCTTGCTGCCTGATTCACGCTCAAAGGTCAAGCTGCGTACACTCTATCGACAGATCGATTCTTAGCCAGCTTAGTGATACTCACGTTACCCAGCCTAGCCGGCCTTCGTTATCAACCTTGTCATCGTCAACCTACCACCCTTATCGCACTTCTTCCAACCCAAAACCCCATGCTGGGCTCTGTTATCGCCGCCGATAACTGCAACCACACGTATCACGTTGCGTTCAATTTTCGTCCCGATACTGTTCACCACAGTTTGCTTCTTCTCGTTCACAGGACCGGATTCGGTGGTCGGATTGTCGGATGAGCCAACCGGACTGCAGCAGCCGGCAGAGTTGTTAGTTCCGGTGTGAGGTGTATGACGACAGGATGACGTCCAAAACTAACGGCGTCGAAGATGCGGTCGCTCGGTGAATCTTTTTGGGCGGGGTTTGTGGTGAATTGAGCTGATTTTGGACGTTTTTTTTAGGGAAGCGATCGCAGCCCCTCGGGTGGGATGTTGCCGGCGGATAGCCAAGTTCATGGTAGTGTACTGGAGGGCGTTGGTGGTGTTCTTTGGTCCATTCATAGCGGCCGGAGTGTTCACCCTGGACACAACGCCGGCCTACCGGTGTATGTTCGTAGTGCTGATCATGTCGATGTACTGGGTTACGGAAGCAATCCCTCTCCCAGTAACTTCGATGCTACCCATGGTCCTGTTCCCACTGCTGGGAATTCTGGACACCGACCGAACTTGTATGATGTACATGAAGGAAACGATGCTGATGTTCATCGGCGGAATCATAATCGCGCTGGCCGTCGAGTTCTGCAACCTGCACAAACGGGTAGCCCTGAAGGTTATCTCGCTGATCGGGTGCAGCCAGCGGAGATTGAACTTTGGTCTAATCACCGTGACGATGTTCGTGTCGATGTGGATCTCGAACACGGCCGCCGTAGCCATGATGTGCCCGATAATGCAGGCCGTCCTGGAGGAGCTGGAATCGGTGAGTTGGGTTAGTGGGGTGGACAGTTCAGACTCTGACCTGGGTTATCTTTTCAGCAAGGACTGTGCACAATGTACGAGCGAAGGAAGAAAACTGGAGAAGAGGAAGGCATGCTGGGCAACGATAAGGAGGCATCTGACGAGTGAGTCGATCATGGTTCTAAGGGTTGTGTAAAATAATTGAATAAAAAATACTTCCTCAAACAGACCACTTAAGCCCTCGAAAACGACAATCTGCTACTTTGTGGGAGCTGCCTACGCGTCCACCCTGGGCGGTTGCGGAACCATCGTCGGATCCGGCACCAACTTGACCTTCAAGGGTATCTACGAGAGCCGTTTCCCCACCGCTCCGGGCATCGATTTCCCCAAGTTTATGTTCTACAACGTGCCTGGCATGTTGATCTACACCTTCCTGACGTGGGTCTACCTGCAGTGGCTGTACATGGGCTTGTTCCGGTAGGTTCAAGGTCTCAAACTTCAGACCTCGAGTTCTAACAAGCTTTCATGCAACTTTCAGACCAAACAGTCCCGAAGCCAAGGCCGCTGAAATTGGACCGGAGGGTGAGGCTGTGGCGCGTCGCGTCATCGAAACCCGCTACAAGGAACTCGGCCCGATGACGTCCCACGAGAAGAGTGTGGCGTTCATTTTCGTCGTTGCCGTCGTGCTGTTCTTCACCCGCGAACCGGGCTTCATCACCGGCTGGGCCGATCTACTGCCGGCAGTGTAAGATTGCTCAACTTCGTACAAAAATGCTAGAAATTTCAAATTGTTTCATATTTTTAGTAAAATCAAGGATGCCACACCAGCGATGTTCTGCGTGATTCTGCTGTTTATGATTCCGGCCAACTGGCGATGCTTTAAGTTCCTGAAGCCGAATCCCGGTAAGTTGTGCGAAGCTATCAAACGGGACAGACCAAAACAATGCCATTGGTCGTAAAAGTGATAACCTTTCCCGCCGACCAATGTCCGGGGAGCCGAAAAATATCAGTAGTTCAGTGGTGTTAAGCTCTTGTTTCGCGCTTATCGCCGCTGCTGCCGGTTTGGGACACACACACTTTGTTTGCCAAATGAATTTGGGATTATTTTTAGGTCGTAGCAAAAGAATGTGATAAGCTTAGGTTATCATGAGATTTTGTTTGTAAACTTTAGGGATAAAAAATCTTTTCGATATTTAAAAACACAGTTACAGTACTTGTTCGGTAACTGGGCACTCGATAACTGGGCTGTAGTCCACTTGAAAAGCAGATAAACGTAAAAAACAAAACAAACCAAAATGAGCGAGTGTTCAATGGATGCAAAATTCAAGTGTAATAAGTAAAACAGTTTTTTTTTTTGCCAAAATCGTTTTTGGAGCATAACTTTTGAAGTAGGGAAGAGTGTACAGATACTTGATCCATATCCTGTATCTCGTTAGCGTAAAAGTAAAACAAATTCGCTATGTTCTAGAAAGTTGTAAGAAATCGACTCAAACTCACTGTATAATACAAATTCAGGGTGACCACTCAAATACCATTTTCAAATCCCCGAATTTTCCAGAAACTAAAATAATATGAATTTCTTATCTAAAGAATGTTTTCAATCAAAATACTTTTAAAAATTAGTCACAAAATTCGGAATGAATTTTAGCAAAAAATTTAAATTTTCGTAAAACAGAAACTTATTACTCATTATTTTGATTCAGAGTAGAAACATAAACAGTAAGTCTTTGAAAAATAACCGAAAGCTTACCAATACTTATAATTAAAAATTTTAATGTTCAATGTTTTTAAAATTGTCAAATGTATAGTTTTTGATACTTCGTTTCAACTGGAAATGAAAAAAGTCACATGAATTTAAAATTTTATTCTTAATGTATTTTATTATAAATCAAAGTAAGCTTTAAACATGAAAACTGTAATCATTCTTTCAAAGAATTTAGAATAATATCCAGGAATTCGTTAACAGCAAGTTTTACCAAATTCTCTTTTTAATTTTGTAAATTTAGATATTAAATTGTTGAATCAATGATGATTTATCCAGCTGTCAGTATTGAACTTTTTTTAATTTTATTCAATGAAAAATTCAGTTTGATAAGATTTAAATCTTACAAATTATTTATATTGAAATGATTTAAACATGTTTGACATAACTTAAGAGCGAGTTTTTCACCGATGTGAAACAGGTCGTATCGAGGTGCTCCGATTTGGATGAAAATTTCAGGGTTTGTTTGTCTATACATGAGATGAACTCATGTCAAATATGAGCCCTCTACGACAAAGGGAAGTGGGTTAAAACGGGCATTGAAGTTTGAGGTCCTAAAAACATGAAAAATCTTAAAATTGCTCGCATTTCCGTAAAACTTCATAAATTCCAATTCTCTTAGATGCATTCAAATGGACTTTAGAAGCCTTTCAAAATGTGCTATAGACATCCAGGATTGGTTTGACTTTTTCTCTTAGCTTTTGCAAATTACTGTTTAAAATGGATTTTTTTAAAACCTTAATAACTTTTGGCAACAGCCTCCAACACCCATACTCCCATAGGTCAAAAGTTAGGGAATTTTATGGACTATAAGCCTACGGTATTAACTTTTTGGCCAATCACAGTTTTTCTCATAGTTTTACGATTTTTCTAGAACAAACATTTTACAACGTTAGTTTTTGCCCTGTAGGCCAAGAAGACGGCACTTTTTGGTCTCAAATTTGTCATATTCGGAATCCTCGGACAATTTTACGTAAGTTAGAAGTATTGGAGTTGTAATTTTGATTTAAAAAATAATTAAATAAAACATTTTTGAAAAAAGAAATAGATTTTATTAACCCTATGATCAATACATCAAAAGCTGTATCAAGTAGGCGAAAACTTGTTTTACCCCTAATCCGACAAAATGCTAAATAATATTTAAATTAATTCTAAATGGCATTTTTTCCAATCAAATTCAAAATTCCAACACCTCAATCTAATGTAAAATTTTCTGAGGATTCCGTATATGTAAATTTTGAACCAAACTGCATAAATTACTCAAAATTGATGAAAATGCATATGGTACATTTATGCGATCAGGGGCAGTATAATATTCGCATAACATACGATGATTTTTCAAAAGAGTCAAACATAGAATCTTGATGAAGTTTTCTCCAAATGTTTGATGATGTTAGTTTGATTTACTTGCGTTATCGTAGTTTACTATAATAAGCTTCAGATTCAAAAGCTTCGGTTCGTTTTATAGCACAAGCCTTAATATTTATTATAGCATACTAAGGGTGCGTTTAGTGGAACGTTTGGTGATACAGTCGACTCTCTGGTTGTCAATATCCAAGGGACCGTCGAGGAAGAGAATTATCAGTTTACAGAACGATGCAAAATGAAGAATCTATTGAAAATATATTTTTTTCTTGATACCCAGCCATGGGAGAGAATCATGGCAACGTCCATCAAACAAAAACAAAATAATGTCAAACACCCTTCAAAGCTTCGTTTCGCCAAGAAAAATGTCTATGCAAGCCATGAGAAAGTGAAATTATTGACAACCGGAAAAGATTTTTAAAGCAAACAGAATCCAAGGGGCCGTCGAGGAAGAGATCCTTCAAGCAAGGGAAAATATCGAGGAATGAAGATAATTGAAGTATGCAGATTGAAGAGACTGAAGAATTCATCGATAGCTGGAAAATTATTGATAACGAGAAGATCGACAGCCAGAGAGTCGACTGTAGTTCAGGATTGAATTTATATTTAATTTTTCACCGTTTTTTTTATTTTCTCCACAGGCCGTCTCCCCACCGAAGCCACCCCCGGTCTGATCACGTGGAAGTTCATCCAGCAGAAGGTCCCGTGGAGTTTGATCTTCCTGCTCGGCGGAGGTTTTGCCCTCGCCGAAGGTGGCCGCGTCTCCGGGATGTCCACGCTGCTGGGCCAGTCGCTGTCCGGCCTGAAGACGCTGCCTCCGCTGCTGTTGCTGTTTGTGGTTTGCCTCACGGCGCAAACGCTGACCGAGTTCACCTCCAACGTGGCCATCTGTAACATCATGTTGCCCGTGCTGGCCGAAATGGTAAGAAGACTGTGATTTCATGAATAGTTGTTCCCCTTTAGTGATTTTGTTTTATTATGCAGGCCATCGCGATCGAGATTCATCCGCTGTACCTGATGCTGCCGGCGGCACTTTCCTGCAGTATGGCCTTCCACATGCCGGTGGGAACGCCTCCGAACGCCATCGTGGCCGGAGTGGGAAACATCGCCATCAAGGATATGGCCGTGGCCGGCATTGGGCCGACAATCTTCACCCTGCTGGTGGTCTGGGGCAGCTTCCCCACGTGGGGTGTCATCGTGTACCCCGAGCTGAGCACGTTCCCCGATTGGGCGCGGCCAACGAATGTCACGGTGAATTAGGACGACGAAATTAGATTGAAGCTAGGCAATTAGAAGCATTAGCATAATATTGGGCCGTGAAAGTTGTTGTCAAGGAAGACAAAATGGGGTTGGAACCAAAATTTGTGCCAAAAAGTCGGATTGTAAGAGCGTTAATTTCGGTTAATTAGTTAGTAAATCTAATAAAAGAAAAGCTCAACGATTGTTGGATTGAGATATCAAAACGCTTAGATACGTGAAATTTGATCCAGCAAAAATATTTGTTGGCAACAAATTGTTGGCAGCATAGCGATGAGAAAAAAAAAATCACAACGAATAGAGTGAGTGAAATTTGCACAAAACAAAACTGGTTTCAGCTTCCAGCTGATTTATGTTGCAACGTTACACATTTCTTCGATACAATCAACAGGCACTGACAATATCTAGAATAGACGGAAAAGCATTTGAACAACTGTATTTGGAAAAGCTAAACCATGCGATATATTGCACGATGCATTATGAACAAATAGTAATATATTTTGATACACCATAACTTTTATACCCGTCGATTACTTAACAGAGAGAATGCAGCAAACTTGATAGAAGAGCAAACCGTAATGATGCGAAACTCGTCTTCCAGCGACTTAGAAAGTACTCAGACCAGGGCACATAGAAAAGGATGTGTTTAAATTTTATAAATTGCAAATTACCGAACCAGAACTACTTTGTGAATAGCAGAAGCAGCAGTAACAGCACAAACACGTTGCTCGATGTAAACTTAAAACGATTTAGATGACATTTGATTGTATAAATGTAGCTGTAGAAATTGAATATTTTTATTTTTTAAAAATAAAGAAAATTTTAACTGAACAAGAATGTATAATTACACAACAATATCACACCACACTAATTTATGCGATTCTTCAAACAAGTGGGTCATTCTTCGCCAACTCATACTTCAATTGCCCCGACCGCTCTTAGAATTCCGTGGAACTTTGCTCTAAGGGGTAACTTTTGTCCCTGATCACGCATGCGATGTCGATTTTTCGATATCTCGTGACGGGTACGACCCCTTCCATTTTTGAACATGCGAAAAAAGAGGTGTTTTTCAATAATTTGCAGCCTGAAACGGTGATGAGATAGAAATTTGGTGTCAAAGGGACTTTTATGTAAAATTGGACGCCCAGTTTGATGGCGTACTCAACATTCCAAAAAAACGTATTTTTCATTGCAAAAAACACTAAAAAAGTTTTAAAAACTCTGCCATTTTCCGTTACTCAACTATAAATAACTTTTTGAAAAACAAAAACAGAAGGGTCGTTTTTTTCATTTCGAACAAAATTTTTAATTTTAAAATTTCGTGTTTTTTCTTGCTTTGCAGGGTAATTTTTTAGAGTGTTACAATGTTCTACAAAGTTGTAGAGCAGACTCCGTCAAGAGATTTCGAAAAATGGAGCTCGGATTTCTGGAAAACAATTACAGGACCGACATGGACGAACAAAACCTTGAGAAATATTTACACTGGGCTTACTGTATCCTAACAAAATTATAGTTAAGATTCGATTATCCAAAGTTTCAATCATCCAAAGATTTTTAAAAAAAATCGAATAATAAAAGTTTTTTTTTCTATTTGTAACACCAAATTAGACAAACTCGAGTGGTTGGATATTCGCCATATTCCAACTTTGCCATCTCAAGTTGTTGGGACTTTGTGGGGTTTTATTTAATTACAACAAATCTAAATAATAATGCGAAAAAATGTGGTCAAATCAACCAAAAATTCTATTATCTAAAATGATTTTTTTATCAACATCTGATAAACGTGTCTGCACTGTTTAACTTAACATAAACAAAGTTTAAGTTATTCTGATCTGATCTAGCTACAAAGTCCAAGGCAAACGGATTGTTCAATTGCGTCACAACCATTGTTGACAACGGAGATTAGTCAGTAGTCAGTCAGTCAGCATCGTGTCACAAAATTTCCTATCTCCAGATGTGTGTCACGAGTTTTGAAGGTGTCAACAAAAATAAAATGGGTTACCAGAATGAAAATGGGTAATTCTCTACCAACTCACACGAAATCGGAAAAAGTTGCCCCGACCCCTCTTCGATTTGCGTGAAACTTTGTCCTAAGGGGTAACTTTTGTCCCTGATCACGAATCCGAGGTCCGTTTTTTGATATCTCGTGACGGAGGGGCGGTACGACCCCTTCCATTTTCGAACATGCGAAAAAAGAGGTGTTTTTCAATAATTTGCAGCCTGAAACGGTGATGAGATAGAAATTTGGTGTCAAAGGGACTTTTATGTAAAATTAGACGCCCGATTTGATGGCATACTCAGAATTCCGAAAAAAATTATTTTTCATCGAAAAAAACACTAAAAAAGTTTTAAAAATTCTCCCATTTTCCGTTACTCGACTGTAAATTTTTTTGGAACATGTCATTTTATGGGAAATTTAATGCACTTTTCGAATCTACATTGACCCAGAAGGGTCATTTTTTCATTTAGAACAAAATTTTTCATTTTAAAATTTCGTGTTTTTTCTAACTTTGCAGGGTTATTTTTTATAGTGTAACAATGTTCTACAAAGTTGTAGAACAGACAATTACAAAAATTGATATATAGACATAAGGGGTTTGCTTATAAACATCACGAGTTATCGCGATTTTACGAAAAAAAGTTTTGAAAAAGTTACTTTTTGCGTTTCTCTTTGTTTCGTCGTCCGTGTCTGTCGCGAGTGACCATTAGGGTGCGTCACAAAAGCAAAAAGTTGAGCTAGACCGCATAGGCGGGCAGAATATTATAGCTTCATGTCCACAGAAGCTCTCCTGAAAATTTCAGCCAATTTGGTCAAGAATCCGAGGTGCCCACTCGTTTTCAATTTTGTATTGGATATTGGACCCGTTAGTATGGGGAAAACGACACTTTTTACATTTTATTGTCCTGAAAATTCAAAATTGAACCAAATAACTTTCTGGGCGAGCTGTTTATAGATTTTTATATGGGGAACAACTTTGTAGAACATCGCAAAACGATCTGAGCCGATCTGGCTTAGTTATAAGTGGTTTAAGCCAAAAGTTTTTCCCAGGGTCGAACTTAGGATTTAGGTATAGCCTTTTTATCTATATGGTAACTGTGATCAGAAAAAAATAGTCTGACAGGTGATGGATTTTTGTTGACAACATTTTCATTGCAAATTCCAATGGAAGAAGAGTTGAGGTGAGATTTTTCCAAGGCTTTTCTTTATACTTTGACCAGATTGGTATCTTTTTAGTTGCTTCTGGTGTTCCGAGGTGAATCGGTACGCTGACCAAGGAGATGGTCCACCAGATCGAGATCCTGGAGGCCGTGTTGGGCAAATTTTATATGCCTACCGTTGTGGCTGCCAAAGATGGATGCGGTTTAGTAGCAGCAAGTTCAGTGATTTATAGAATAGTTATTCAACACCTAAACTTCCATGGTTGTGAAAAATGGGAGAATCTATATGGAATTTAGGTGTTGAAGCAAATATTTTGAATAAATACTTCAAACCTATGATTATTAGTATTGTTTTTGAAAAAGTTTGTAACCTCATCACGATTGATCGCACCAGATGTTCGTTCTGGTTCAACACTATCTCGCGAGATTTGAACGTATTGTTCTCTCGCTGTGGTTATCTGCCCCAATATTCGCCCCAAACATCTTCAGCATACAAAAACTCTTGAACGTAATCACCTGTGCACGGAATGACAACGAGTTACGACTGAATCATCAATCTGTGCAGCAACATATACACCCGCGAGCAACCGCATATTTCGATCATTCTCCATCGATCCTACCGGTCAAGAACCTGAACTTGGTGGCCGGTATTGATAACCCTGAGGGCAAAAAAAACTGATAGAAACAATCACATACTCTAACACCACCATAAAGTGGCAGTTCGCGGAATTTAGTACTACCAATTTCGCGGCGGCAAGGATTTTCTAAGTGTTAAAAAGAACACGAGTGTAAAACAGTTCAACAAGTGAAACATTTCTTAACCTGTTTCAGCTGTGAATTAGTAAATTTCTACTAATTTAGAATTTGTTTGTCTGGAAAGCAGCTTTGAGACTGAAGATCGGGACGGAGTTATTTTGCGGTAAACTGAATAAATGTGGTCACGTTTGAGCAATAATTTTAATTACAATTATTGTTAATCACTAGGCCGGATTGCGGTCTGCGCCTCTATTAAGCGCCAAATCCTTCATAACATGGCTTGGGTGTGTGCATTGATGCAGTGAGCAAGAGAATTGATTAAGATCGGCCCTAATTTTCTTCTTCTCGACATGTCATACATCTACTAAATGGCGTCGACTGGAGCAAACATTATAACATTTAATTTATTTGAACGGAAAATTTTAAATTAAAATACACAATCTTTGTCGCCACACTGACAAAAAACGTCGTCCGGATGTATTGGATTTTAAAATAGTACACTCAGGTAAATCTTCGCTTCTGTTCGCCACCACCGTCGAAACTGCTGCTACTAAAACGCATCCATCTGTGGCAGCCACAACGGTAGGCATCTAAAATTTGCCCAACACGGCCTCCAGGATCTCGATCTGGTGGACCATCTCCTTGGTCAGCGTACCGATTCACCTCAGAACACCAGAAGCAACTAAAAAGATACCAATCTGGTCAAAGTATAAAGAAAAGCCTTGGAAAAATCTCACCTCAACTCTTCTTCTATTGGAATTTGCAATGAAAATGTTGTCAACAAAAATCCATCACCTGTCAGACTATTTTTTCTGATCACAGTTAGCATATAGATAAAAAGGCTATACCTAAATCCTAAGTTCGACCCTGGGAAAAACTTTTGGCTTAAACCACTTATAACTAAGCCAGATCGGCTCAGATCGTTTCGCGATGTTCTACAAAGTTGTTCCCCATATAAAAATCTATAAACAGCTCGCCCAGAAAGTTATTTGGTTCAATTTTGAATTTTCAGGACAATAAAATGTAAAAAGTGTCGTTTTCCCCATACTAACGGGTCCAATATCCAATACAAAATTGAAAACGAGTGGGCACCTCGGATTCTTGACCAAATTGGCTGAAATTTTCAGGAGAGCTTCTGTGGACATGAAGCTATAATATTCTGCCCGCCTATGCTGTCTAGCTCAACTTTTTGCTTTTGTGACGCACCCTAGTGACCATGAACGGCCATGATCGATGACGACCAACTTTTTCAAAACATTTTTTCGTAAAATCGCAATAACTCGTGATGTTTATAAGCAAACCCCTTATGTCTATATATCAAAATTTTTGTAATTGTCTGTTCTACAACTTTGTAGAACATTGTTACACTATAAAAAATAACCCTGCAAAGTTAGAAAAAACACGAAATTTTAAAATGAAAAATTTTGTTCTAAATTAAAAAATGACCCTTCTGGGTCAATCTAGATTCGAAAAGTGCATTAAATTTCCCATAAAATGACATGTTCCAAAAAAATTTACAGTCAAGTAACGGAAAATAGGAGAATTTTTAAAACTTTTTAAGTGTTTTTTTCGATGAAAAATACATTTTTTCGGAATTCTGAGTATGCCATCAAATCGGGCGTCTAATTTTACATAAAAGTCCCTTTGACACCAAATTTCTATCTCATCACCGTTTCAGGCTGCAAATTATTGAAAAACACCTCTTTTTCGCATGTTCAAAAATGGAAGGGGTCGTACCGCCCCTCCGTCACGAGATATCAAAAAAACGGACCTCGGATTCGTGATCAGGGACAAAAGTTACCCCTTAGGACAAAGTTTCACGCAAATCGAAGAGGGGTCGGGGCAACTGCTGTGTGAGTTGGCGGAGAATTACCCAAATAACAACAACAATGTTAAAAAAGTATTGTGAATATTTATAGAGTTTTTTTTTAAATATCTGGACTTTATTTTTAACAAATTGTTACTGCTTAACCAAATGTGCCTTAAATTTAAAGAATTATATGATACAATCATCGACGTTTGGTCAATTCTTTACACAAAATGAATCACGACTTTTAGGATACTATTTTAAACAATTTAAAAACTACAGAAAATTGTGTTTAACATACATTTTTCAAATCAAACTAATTCCACATTTCCTTCAATTACTTCGTATTAAACTTGTATTAAACCTTTCTTACCTCTAATTCTAATCAACGCAGTACCATTACTTTTCAAGAATCATCATCACAGTAGATCATTCCATCACTTTCACCACAGCTGCAAGAGCACTACTGTAATAGCCGTTAAAGATTCAACAATGCCAAGCATCCACTTATTCTGACCGGTAGGTAAGTTTAGTTCTCATTGTGATTCACTTGTTGTGATTTCCCTCTCGTCAAGGGTTAGACGGACGAAACTTATGACAATATTGCATTGGTTGGTTCTAAAACTCTCGTCGATGTTTTTCACACTGAGAAAATTGAAGTAAGACTAATAAAAAAAACTTAAGTTAATCTATGTGATGTAGTTAAATTTGAATTTAAATTTGAATAATTCCAATTAAAAATGCATTACAATGTATGAGGTATTTATAAATTATTAACAACTGCATCAATAAACATACGACGAAGTTGACTTTATAGCTGTCGGCCACCATTGCTAGTACCAACCACTAGTGTCTTCCTTTTTAACTACAAGGACTTCGCCGCCCTGGGCTTCTAAGTGTACTAGAGTATGGCACGGAGCGACGGCGCCGAATACCCATATTTACACAAAGAATTTTAGAGCGCCCGCCGCGGGATTCGAACCAGCAACCTCTGGATTGTGAGCCAGTGCGCGGTCCGATTGATCCACACGGGCGGGACCAACGGGGTTTTTTATTTGTCCAACAGTCTTATGAAATTTTTGCACATTTCTTACATCAGCTATTCATTCAGTAAGATTGTTATTATAATGTATTATCCATCCAAGAATGCACCAAAGGTTAGTGCATGAGAAACCATTAGTTAATGTCTGTAGCTTCTTTCCTGTGGAAGTTCCCCAAGGAAATAAAGTGACCTCATCTTCCAGAACAAATTTCTTTTCTACAAATAGAACCTCCTCACTCGTCAGATCACAAATCAAATATCACAAAAACAATAACCATTAACCGCTAACCTCTAAAAAAGCAGCATTATCACCCAAGTCCATGGTCTTAACGGATGGACACTTCGTCCAATCCGTCCAGCTCTGAGCTCAAGGCTATTTACGGTGACGACGTACTAAACACTTGACATTCAATTGCCTGTCCTAATCAGGCCATTGGCAGGCTTGCAATTAACCTATTGAGAAGTGAAGGATTGTTTACTCCCATTTAAGAATAACTGTTTCAAGACGTTGGTCCGGAAGGTTCTTCCGGTTCACAAAAAAACTCTGTTACAAAGCTCACGAAGCACCGACTCAGAACAATCGAGCGATCAAAATCTATCAAAACGAATTAGTTATCGCGCCAGGTATCCAAATCAAGGATATCGCAAGCGACAAGTTCAACGGAACTTCCTCCGCTGCCGTAGCTGAGCTGCTACAGAGTAGTCGGAGGAGCTGAGGTGTGATGACTGACTTTGCGCAACAATCACGTCCAGCCGTAATCGAGAGTTTAACGACTCGTCAGCCGACAGTTCGTACCGGCACGGTGGACGGTGGTGGTTTGACTGATCGCACAGTGTAATAAATGAAAAAAAAAAGTTTATTTCAATTATTTTATATTTGATGATATGCAATCATCACGCCTTATATCGAATGGGGAAGTAAAACGTCGGTCCCGGCCTCAGTTGTTGAAAGGTTGATATTTCATTCCAGGTTTAGGAGCCGTCTCCCTCGTAAGTACAAACAATACACCAAACCAAGCCTGCTCCGGTGGAGTCGTTGGTCGGCGTTTGGACTCACAATTTAAAAGTCTTCAGTTCGATCCTGGGATGGAAGGTATCTTGGAGTAAAAAGAGGTTTGGTAGAAACTTGCAATAGAGACCACAAAAAAACAACCCCCAGTTGGATTGTGATTTTTTTGGTTGTTTTTTTGAGTAACGTTTCTGAAATAAAATTGATTTTTAACTGAAAGATTAGAGTTTTTTTGCCTTCCTCACCTCAATGAGGAAAGGCTATAAAATCACTCGAAAAATGAAATTCTCAATTAGACCTCCTAGACCCACCTTCATGTATACCTATCGACTCAGAATCAAATTCTGAGCAAATGTCTGTGTGTGTGGTGGGATGTTGATCAAAAAATTGTCACTCGATTATCTCGACATTGGCTGAACCGATTTTGTCCGTTTTGGCCTTATTAGATCCGTCTTGGGGTCCCATAAGTCGCTATTAAAAATGATGCAGTTTGGTTAAGGACTTCAAAAGTTATGCTAAAAAAACTAGTATGACTAATGTTCGGAAGATTGTAAAAAGGGTGGTTTTTGTAAGAAACCCCGTCATGTTATACATTTTCAGAAAGGTATTTGAAAGACCTTTCCAACGCTTCTAAAACATTGAAGATCTGACAACCGTATCAAAAGTTATAAGCACTTAAGTGTTATTTATGCACTTTTTGTAGGCCGGATCTCAGATATTTTGATGAAAACGTTGTCCGGATCTATATTGCGACCTGTCGTTGGATAGGTAATCAAAAGACCTTTCCAACGCGTCAAAAACAATGAAGATCTGACAACCCTATCAGAAGTTATAAGCACTTAAGTGTTATTTATGCACTTTTGGAGGCCGGATCTCAGATATTTTGATGAAAACGTTGTCCGGATCTATCATGCGACCTGTCGTTGAATAGGTAATCAAAAGACCTTTCCAACGCGTCCAAAACATTGAAGATCTGACAACCCTATCAGAAGTTATAAGCACTTAAGTGTTATTTATGCACTTTTTGGAGGCCGGATCTCAGATATTTTGATGAAAACGTTGTCCGGATCTATATTGCGACCTGTCGTTGAATAGGTAATCAAAAGACCTTTCCAACGCGTCCAAAACATTGAAGATCTGACAACCTTATCAGAAGTTATAAGCACTTAAGTGTTATTTATACACTTTTTGGAGGCCCAATCTGGTGTTATGAAGTCAATTTGATAGAACACTGAAAGTTCAGCCCTTTTGAGTCTATTTTGGATAGCATTACCCTTTAAATGTAAGGAAGGCACCAACCACCTAAGGGTGGATTGAGTAACGTTTTTACAATAGAATTCTACTCTTAATCCAGTATCACTGTGGCGGCAGTCGTTGGTGGTTTCAGCTGACCAACTGCGTTCAGTCAATCAATGGGTGGCACGCGTCGTCGTCTCGTAGAGTGATGGGGATTTGTGTTCTATCCGTTCTCCCCTCGGCCAGTGAGTGGTCGTATCACTCGGTGGCAAGACGTCGATCAGTGCAGATCTAAGCAGCACCGGAAGAATATACACATTGTGTTCAAAATAGTGTCCTACGTACTTATCCGGGGGGATGAAAGCTGACAATGGAGCGAACGGAGTTGCGATGACTGAATTGGGGCAAGTGAGCACGTGGTTGAATCTGTGGCAAGTGTGTTCTAATTTGGGTTAATTTGTGAACAGAACATCCGCGGTCCCGGCTGAAGAGGACGAGTTGGGATGTTCCGGCCGGATGCGACAGTTTGTGAAGGTGTACTGGAAGTCGCTGTTTGTACTGCTGGTACCAACTTTAACCGCCCTGATCTTCCTGGTCGATACCTCTCCGGCCTTTCGATGTTTGTACGTGGTGATCGTGATGTCCTTCCTGTGGGTTACCGAGGCCCTGCCGCTGCCGATCACTTCAATGCTGCCGATAGTGCTGTTTCCGCTGATGGGAATCCTCAGCACAGGCCAGACCTGTATGGTTTACATGAAAGAACCGGCCATAATGTTCATCGGGGGAATCGTTCTGGCATTGGCCATCGAGTACTGCAACTTGCACAAACGGGTCGCCCTGAAAGTGATTGCGCTGATTGGATGCAGCCAACGGCGGTTGCACTTTGGGTTGATCATTGTAACGATGTTTATGTCGATGTGGATCTCGAACACGGCCGCCGTGGCCATGATGTGCCCCATCGTGCAGGCCGTGCTGCAGGAACTGGAATCGGTGAGCGAACTCTTCACGCGAGATGTGAACCGCCTTGAAGATCGGTGTGTTTTGAAAATGTCTCGTCTCTCGTTCGCAGCAAGGACTCTGCCAGATGTACGAAAGTACCGGTTCCGTTGAAGGTGCCGACGACGGAAAGCAGAAGGAAGAGTATACCAACACAAAGTGCGAATCTGCGACGCAGATTTAACATCCAAATTCTTTCGTTCACAGAAAGAGGAAACCTTCGCGAACAACATTGTGCTACTTTTTGGGGACGGCTTACGCGTCGAGCATTGGAGGTGATGAATGCAAATTTTTCATGAACCTTGAAAATCAACTAATATAATAATTAAATTCGTCAGGATGCGGCACCATCGTGGGGTCGGGGACGAATCTCACCTTCAAGGGTATCTACGAGAGCCGGTTCCGGAACGCGCCCGGGATAGACTTTCCCGATTTTATGTTCTTCAACGTGCCGCTGATGGTGGTGAACATGCTGCTCGTCTGGGTGTACCTGCAGTGGCACTTTATGGGGTTGTTCAGGTAAGAATTCACTTTTTTTGTATTGTTAATTTATAGCTGGGTAATTCTCCACCAACTCACACGAAAATGGGAAAAATTGACCCGACCCCTCTTTGGATTGCGTAAAACTTTGTTCTAATTGGTAACTTTTGTTCGATTATGAATCCGAGCTCAATTTTTCGATATCTCGTGACGGAGGGCGGTACGATTCTTTCCATTTTTGAACATTCGAAAAAAGACGAAAAAATCTTTGTATCAGCCAGATTATCCGAAGTGAAATTTTTCTGAGTTCTTCGGATAATCGAGTTTGGACTGTACAGTCATCCCACATATTCCGAACACCCACAAATTCGAAACACTTTTGTGGTAATTTGTCAGTAGGATGCAAAATTCAACTTTTCTTTCGACCCTACTATTTTAATAACCTTTATTTGGACATTCGCGTGCTATTTCACTGGTTAAAGTAGTTCTTTTAAAACAAAAAACTGCATCTCAAGAATATTTCATTCAGAGCAGCAAAACACTGCCTCCAAATTGCCTGTTCCATGATTGGGGAACACCTAATCCCGGGAATCCCGAATCCCGGGATTTTCTATAATTTGTCCCGGGAATTCCCAAAATAAAAAAAATAGAAAAAACAAATTTCTGGTAATTCAGATTTGATTGTGGAAATTGATTAACAGTTGAATACCTCATAATCGATAATAATTAAAACATTATAATTTGTATTCGGCATATATCAGCATTAATTTGGTTCATTAGGGAAAACTGTTAAAAATTTACTTTTCCGATCTGGAAAATGCCTAGTTTTTTTTAAATATTTCCTATTTGATTTTATTTATTTTTAAAAATTGATATTTCTACGTATATTTATGATTTAAGATTTGGAAATAAATCAAATCAAACTATTTTTCTCAAACACCGGCATGTGGGCAAATTGGCCATTTTTGCATGATGTTTTGAATGACTTTGGTTAAAACAGGAACAAACAAAACAATTTCACAGAACACCGATTTCCAAATTTATTGCTCTAAAATCTCCTTACATATTCATACTGTATTTCAGTTTTTTCCTAGTTGGCGGTAGTAACTTAAAGATAATTTGTAAAATATGTTTTTTTTTTGCAAAATTTTTTTGAGAAAGTGTAACTTTTCAGCTTTTTCAACTTTTTTTTCAATTAGTAAAATTTACATTTTTTTAATTTTAACGGTGAATTTATTTAACATATGGATGATTGCGAAAATTCCATTCAAAAGGCGTTTATTCAGGATTGCAAAAATGTGCCAAATCGTGCTAAAAGTGATAAAAAACATCAGATAAAAGCATTTGTTTTCAATTGAATGCACTTCTATTTTCACTAAATTTTTGAAGTATTGGGCTGTGAACAATTTTAAAGGAGAAAAAAGCTTAAATTAAATTTTCATTAACCTAAATTCCTGCAAACTTACTTCCCGAGGCTGATTTTTGTTTTTTTTACTTCAATTATTTATTCAGAGCATTCACTTCTTATAAATGTTGTTAAAAATCTATTTAATTTTAGTGTTCAACTGAAGAGTTTAAAAAGTTAATATCACTATTTTCAATTGAATACTAATTAAATTTTAATTTTTACTTTGTGGATTAAATATTTTTTTTAGTTTGTTATTTTTATGCTTTGAATTCAAAAACTCCTTGAATTTCATAGTATTCCGCAGAAAATGAGAAATTTCACGATTATAACGCTGTCCGTGAAAATTTACTAACCCTAATTATCATCAATTAATATGATTGAGCTAATTCTATGATTTTAAGCTTGAAAAACATAACAAATATAATGAAAATAGAGATTTTATGACTGTTTCAAAAATTTCCCGGGACCCCGGGAATTCCGAGGATTCTGAAAAAATTTGTCCCGTTTCCCGGGAAACTCAAAACCCGGGAAATTTGGACGCCCAAGGAACACCTGAATTTAACTGATATATTCACAAAAAAAACTATCAGACCATTCATAAAACATAACTACACAGAAAAAAAAATGATGGTAATATTCATCAGGAAATGGTGACAGATTTTGTGGCTAAAAAAATGATGAATTTTACCCCAGAAAATGATGAATTTTCATCAGTTTTTGATGAATATTCAACAGGTTCACATTTTTACACATTTTTTATGTAATACAAGCCTTACCCGACAAACTTCGTTCTGCCTTTTTTCGTTTGTTGACGTTTTAAACTTTTTTGCTTATTCAGCCTCCTGTGATCAAAATTTGATTTTACGTAACTTTTCCCATACAATCTGCAGATTTTCCGGAATCGGTTCCAGAGTGGCCAAAATTGTAACTTTTTGGCGTATGAACCTTCCTTGGACTTATACGAACCCATCGTTACATAGAGCACCTCGATCCGACGCTCCGTATTGAAATGATTCGCGTTGAACAAAACCGACGAATTTTTATATATATATAGATTACTCAAAAAAGAGGTAATATTCAACCTGCCAAATTTTCAACATTCCTATGTTCAACTTTTTTTTCTGTGTAAGCATTAGATTTATTTCAGTGTGTGAAGTCATTATTTTGTAAAAAATATTTACTCCTGAAGAGAGAAAAAAAAATGTTTACAGCCATAAGAAAAGAGTGTTCAGAATTTGTGGATTTCAAGGGTCAATGTTTTTCATTGAAAACTTGATATAAAACGTAAAAATGTACAGCCGGTCTATACATCAATCGAAAGATCTTAAAAAAGGCTTTCAGAAGGTAAAAGCAATTATTATGTTCAATTATCGTTTATTATTGCTATTATTTGTTGAACATTTGCCGATCTGTAAACTGTTCCGAATATGTGGCATGACTGTTTATCATTTTTTTGTAATCGTCTGCCCTAAAACATTGTGTACATTGTTACACTCTAAAAATAATCCTGCAAAGTTACAAAAAAAAAGGAAATTTAAAATCAAAACTTTCGTTCCAAATTAAATAAAAAAAAGTATAAAATTTCCCTTAAAATGACATGTCCCAAAACAATTGCAGACGAGTAACAAAAAAATTAAGAATTTTTACACTGTTTTTGTATTTTTTTTTTCGATGAAAAATCAGTGTTTTTTTTAATTCTGAGTACCGTCAACTGGGGCGAATTGGGACACATGGGGCGAATTGAGACAGCAGTTTTAACCATGTTAGAGCAAAATATTTTGATTTTTCTGTTTGGTTTCTTATAGAACAGACTCAGACCAACAAAATGTGTACATCCATTTACAAATTTAAAACCTTTAAGTGCTCTAAACACTGCCGTCCCTATTCAGACTGTAGTCCCGGTTCACTCAAGATGACAGTATGCCATTAAATCGGGCGTCCAATTTTAAATAAAAGTCCTTTTGACACCAAATTTCCAAACCATCACCGTTCAGGCTGCAAATTATTGGAAAACACGTCTTTTTTCGCATGTTCGAAAATGTCTCTAGATATCGAAAAATGGAGATCGGATTCGTGATCAGGGACCAAAATTATCCCTTAGGACAAAGTTTCACGCAAATCAAAGAGTGGTTGGGGCAACTGCTGTGTGTGTTGGCGGAGAATCACCCAGCTTTATGTATGTATGTTGAAGTAAAGTTTTCAAATATTTTAAACTGGTCAAAAGCAATGAATAACACTTAAAGTAGCAAAGTTGATGAGCATGCCATTTCTTATACACGTTTTATCGCTCATTGTTCTTTCTGTTCTTACTCAATTTCAATTCTTAATACTCATGCAATGTGTGGTTGTTGTTGCAGGGCTGTGTAGTAAAGTTAGTTATTTTTTCACTACTGTGACTCCGTTACAGCTATTCAAAAAACCCTTACTTAACCGATTCGGAGCCCGAATTCTCAGATTTGACTTCTACTTTAACTTCGGATCCTGGAACAATACCGACTCCAGTGGCATCGACTCAACAGCCCTGAATGTAATTTATTAGACTTATAAATTATTTTATTCTCGCAATTTCAGCCGCCAGTCCAAGGAAACGAAAATTGGCGCCGAAAGCGAAGCCATCGCCCGACGCGTCATCGAGTCCCGCTACAAGGACATGGGCCCGATGACTTCGCACGAGATCAGCGTGGCGATCCTGTTCGTGCTGTCGATCGTGCTGTTCTTCACCCGCAGTCCGGGCTTCATCCCTGGCTGGGTGGACCTGTTTCCGGGGGCGTGAGTTTTGATGATGTACTTGTGGGAAATGTAAGCTGATTTGATCACATTTTCAGCAAAATCAAGGACGCAACCCCAGCCATCTTCATCGTGGTCGCACTGTTCGTAATACCAGCTGATTGGCAATGGCTCAACTACTTCAGGAGGAAATCGGGTTAGTAGGTCAAAGTCTTCATACGCTAGCCACTAGTTTGTGGTAATCTAAACTGCGTTGATTAGATTGGGGCATCGTTCACGATTAGTTAGCCTTGTTGTGCGTAGATATAATACTTTTCAAGATCAGTTCTTGCTTGGAAGGGTTCAGCGAATCTACAACATGTGATAATACGTTTTACAAACAATAATTCTAACGAGAATTCTAAATTTTAGGTTCACTGCCCAAACAACCTTCATCCGCACTTATCACGTGGAAATTCGTGAACCAGAAGGTTCACTGGAGTCTCATTTTCCTACTCGGTGGAGGTTTTGCCCTTGCCGAAGCAGGCCACGTCTCGGGTATGTCTGCACTGCTTGGACAATCCCTATCCGGGCTGCAAAGTCTGCCTCCACTGGTTCTGCTGCTCGTGGTTTGTCTAGCAGCCCAACTGCTCACCGAATTCACCTCGAATGTTGCCATTTGCAACATTATACTCCCAGTGTTGGCTGAAATGGTTAGTACCTTTATCATCATCTTCAACGATATTGAACATGTCTCAATACCCTTTTCAGGCCATCGTGATTCGAACCCATCCACTCTACCTCATGCTGCCGGCGGCCATGTCCTGCAGCTACGCCTTTCATATGCCCGTGGGAACGCCCCCAAATGCGATCGTGGCCGGAGTGGGTCGAATTGCGATCAAGGACATGGCGGTAGCCGGTATTGGGCCAACGGTGATTACGCTGCTGGTGATGTGGCTCGGATTTCCGACGTGGGGTGCGATCGTGTATCCGGAGGTGAACAGCTTCCCGGACTGGGCCATAGAGGGTGCGGTCAATGCTTCGGCGCATTGAGATTTTTTGCGATGCTTAAGTTGTTATGAGTAAATAAATATTTTTGTTATGTTAACATTTTGAAATTGACATAAGTTGTGTGTTTCTATGCTGACTTTCTCAAGGACTTCTGTAAATGTTAATTGCTTATTTTTTTATTTAGTTCAAACTTGGCATAAAAATGCCAATTTTTCAATTTCCTTTTTTCACAAAAAAACAATTTTCCAAAATCATATATTTTTAATTAATATATTTTATATGTTATAGGGGACAAAAACCGCAACTTTTGAGCCATGGAAAAGTATGGACAAAGAATTTTCGCCGAGTAGGATGATTTGAAAAAAAAAAATCCAATCCAGAAATTTAGTCACAATTTTTTTTACTTCATTTTTAATGTAAAATTAAATTTGTAATCGAAAATTACTTAACATTTTTTTTGAAAAATTGAACCGTTTCCAAGATAAAGTCACTTAAAATTTTAATTTTAACTGAAAAATTGCAGTTTTTTGATTTTGTTAAACGGTATCCATGATTGTCCAGTCCTGATTTTTTTTTCCAAAGTTGAAAAAATTTCCAATTAAATTACATTGATGAAAAAAGAAAAAAAAACAGCATAATTTTTTTTCGGTCTCGATTTTTTTTATTTTCTAGTACCAATATCTCATAAACCAATGGTCCTTTCAAAACATTAAAAACGGAACATTTGAGGAATTTACTGATCATTTTGTTTTTTTTTTTTTTGGAATCAAGATTAGTATTTCAATAAGGTCAAATATTAAATATAACGCCCTTTTAAAATGTTATAACATATGAAAATATATTTTCAGGAATGGACAATCAGGGAAACTATTTAAAAAAATCGAAAACTGTAATTTTTCAGTTAACGTTAAACTTAAAAAAAAATCTTGTAAATAGTGCACTTTATCAAAAAAAAAACTGTTAGGTATTTTTCGATTACTCATTTGATTTCACATTAAAATAAGAATTAGTTGTCATTAATTAATTGTCATATTATAAAATAAATTGTCATATTATAAAATTTCAAAAATTATGGAACATAAATTTTGGGAAATTTATTATTCTTCATCGGCAAATTTTTGATCACGTGCCATTTTTTTTTTTAAATAGTCCTTATCAATTACTACAACTTTGCTGCAGACTCCTTTCAAAAGACACCTGAACTGCCCATGTTCGCATAAATGTCCCATATGCAAAAACAGCAAGCTGAGAAAAACGCATTTAAAGTTTGTCCCATACATAAGGCTACGTGTTAAGTTTTCACGAAAAAACTGGATTTCCTCCTGATTTCTAGAACAAAGTACTGGATGTTATAGGCTCATTTGAAAGAGCACACAATTTTGAACAAAACTGTATCAATAACTCGAAATCGATGAAAATGCATATGGGACATTTATGCGATCAGGGGCAGTGAAATTCTTTCAAAAGATACAGATTTTCTAATATTTACGTACTATTTTTGCATGGACAGCCGCTAAAATTGTACGAGGCTATGTATGAGAGAACCACTGACAAAAATTTTCCTTTTTGATCATAGGGAAGGCCCCCAAATAGTCTAAACCAAATCAACAAACACGAAAAAACAAATGCGCGAAATAGTCCGATTTCGTAAAGAATTGTTCAATAATTAAAGGATCAAAACTGCTGTCCTATGTAAGAACCTGCAACTTTTTTTTTTACTATTCATAATACTTTGTGTGACGTTTACTTTGCATTTCAATCAAATTAGAGACTATTAAAATTCAAACGAATTTTGAATTTTGAAACACATATCAGAAAAAGAAACCTAACTTCAGGAAACAAAATCAAATCCAGAGAAGGATATTGCAGACCAATTTGGTGTCTTTCGCGGGAAGAACTGTGAAGAAAAATTACACAATTTTTCACAATTTTCAATAAATTTTAATGTTTTGCGTCATATTTTTTTAGCTTTATTGATAAGGCCGTTGCAAATATTTTTCAAAGTTTATGTCGCCCCCACCTTCAAATTCGCTCCGAAAATTTGTCCCCTAACATATTTTTTTTCAAAAAACTTCAACATTTTAAAGGAAACAGATATCTAATCAACTGAAAACAGTTTTAAATGCATTTTCCCGCGTTTTAAATCATATTTAGCATGTCGAGGTCGATCAAAAAAAAATTATTTTGAAAACTAATGATAGCAAAACAACTGGGCTGGTGTAAAATGCATTTTAAAACACTTTTTCATTTAAATGTTAATACCATGGCTTGTTTCTTGTTATACATGAGTTATTTACCGATCCTCGGTCCCAACCTGGTCACAGCACCTAAAAGGACCTAATAAAAATAAGTTAAGAATATACCATG
Organism: Culex pipiens pallens; assembly: GCF_016801865.2. Classification (NCBI taxonomy): domain Eukaryota; kingdom Metazoa; phylum Arthropoda; class Insecta; order Diptera; family Culicidae; genus Culex; species Culex pipiens. Next base: position 56,914,906 of record NC_068939.1, read on the forward strand.
GCTTGTAATTAAAATCTGTATATTTTTATATTTTTTTGCTCCCCTAGGCCAGAGTCGAGGGCCAAAAACTTCAAAAAATATTTGCTACGGCCTAAATTATATGATTTCGTAATTTCGTCAAAAAATTGACTTATGTAAATACAAATTTTCAATCTAGAACATGTATAAAAATATGTAAGGTTAATGTCCACTTTTCAATTGTGACCATTTCAAACCATTCTCGAAAAAGTTATTTTAGTAATGATTCAAAAATATTTATTTTTGGAATTCAGTGATAACTGCCTTGGAAGATAATGAGTTTATCCTTTTTTATAATATAAAAAGATTGATAATAAAAGTTACAAATTTGATTCTGTAGGCTTCATCCATAAAATACGTCACGCTAAAATCAAACAAAATTTACCCCCCTCCTCACCTTTGTCACGCTTTTCCCATACTTTTAACATGCAATGTCACACTTGCTCAGATTGCCCCCTTAGAGAGATCGTGCCTTACGCAATTTGATTTTTATAACATGTAGTAAAACTGGGTGAAAATACCATAATATTAAAATTACAAAATTTCATACATTTTATATTATCTCTCGGCTTTGTTCCTAGACAAGAAGAGGCAACAGAATAAAACTAAACAAAATTTACAAATTTGAAGCCTAAATATCCAAATGTTGAAAGAAAGAGTATCCCAATTGTAGTTTATGCAACAAGTTGCAAAAAGAGGATTTTTTCAGCACGAGTCGTACATTTATCCAACGAGGTTCACCGAGTTGGATGAATACGAAGAGTGCTGAAAAAATCATGTTTTGCAACAAGTTTCATACAACATTTTTTGCAATTCCGAAAAACACCCATTGAGTGAAATTTTAAGTCAATAGTTCATGTATTTTTTCAATAAATCGAAACAAGTGCTGAAAAGTTCAACTTTTCAGCACCCATTTCAGTAGAACTTTACAGCATTTGGTTTGAAAAGTGTTGCTATTCCATTCTGTTATTTTTGGTACAGAAAGTAGAACTTTTCAGCATTTGGTTTGAAAAGTGTTGCTATTCCATTTTGTAATTTTTGGTACAGAAAGTAGGCTATTTCGTCGTTCAAGAATGACAGGAAAAGTAAGTAGTTTCACAACGGAATTGCAAAAAATGCTTTAAACAGCATTACTTCTGTATAAAAGCGCAAATGTCATTTTTTTTTAGTTTGACCAGTAGTAAATAGAAAAATTTAATCTATTGATACCTTTGTTCTGTTGTACTAAGTTTGCTGGTTTTCCTATCTAGTTAGCAAAGAGAGCACAGAGGCTGTTAATATCCCAAAAGTGTCCAATTTGACTGAAAATGCAAAATTTTATTCAAATTAATGTTCAAGTTATTTTTAACAAAAAAAAAGTTTTGGGCAATAACTATTTTTAGGAACATTTTTTTAAACGCTGCGTAAGACCCACCCTACCCATTGAAGAAAGTCTATCATTCTTATCGGTATGTTACCACGTCGCAGCGCTGATAACAACAGTCGTTACCTGTCGTTAATTGCCACAATTAGGGAGAGTGAAAATGATTTATTAGCTCATTGGTCTTGACAGCCGCCACACGAAAACCGGTTTGTTTCACCGTCACAGATCACGGCGAGTAAATTCAATTAATTGCGCAAACATCCTCATCATCCCGGAATGGCGCTGCAAATTCGGCAACTCACTGCAAATATTGTTTGGATCCTGTTTTTGCTGAATTTTTCGCGAGTGTTTGGCCAGTTGGGGATTCCTAACAATTTAATATGCACGGACGATTTCTGCGACGTAAGTACAGGGCAATTGGGGTGCAATCCCCTCGTAGATAAGCAGCTAAACCTGTTGATTATTTGCTAGAATTACCGCGAAGCCAACGAGTGCGAAGGATTACGAACGTCTTGCAAGGTCCAGAACGCCACCCACAATGGGATCGCGTTGCCTTCGATGACGCCGTGCTCGTGTTGCCAGATCTGCATCGATAACCTGAAGCTCGGAGAGGACTGCAGCGTTGGCGGGCTGGGTTCACCCGTTCCGACGGGGATCTGCGGTCCGGGGCTGTACTGCATGGTGGTTGAAGGCGAGGAACATCCAACGTGTCAACCTAGTGAGTGGGCGGTAGAGGGGTGGGTGGGTTTGGTTCAAGTTTATAGTCTTGTTTTGGTTTGTAGTGCACGCGTCTAGCCAGTGTTACAAGGAGCAGAAAATATTCGACGAGAAGCGCCAGAACGGAACTATCGGACACCTGGAACAAAGGCCGGCCTGTGACGCGGACGGTAACTTTGAGCCGGTTGTTTGCATTCCCGGACAAACGTGAGTAAAGTGATGACTGTAACGACTGATGGCTTTAAATAACGACTAAGTTACTTACATTTTTTATAGTTGCTATTGTGTCGATGAAAATGGAAAGCGAATCTTTGGAGAAGACATTCACACTGCCAACATTCAAATTTCAATGAGATGTGGTAAAGTTTCAAATTTCAAATTAAATGAAGTAGAACATTGTTCAATCTAACATTTCTCCTCCGTAGAATGTTCACGGTTGGCTGCCAAGGCCCAGAAGCTGCTCAACTCGAGATATCCGATATTCACCTCGCGATGCGATGCCAAGGGATCGTTCGATCAGCTGCAGTGCGTGGATGACATTTGCACGTGCGTCGATATGCACTCCGGGCAGCCAACGTCGGACAAGAAAAATATCACCCGTGGGCTGGCGGGACTTGCGTGCTGTAAGTGTGATGGGATTGGAATGTTTGCTAAAGTTTACATTAATTGTTTGTTTCGCAGACAATAAATACAACCACGAGAATACAACTTACCTACGTGACTGTGAATATGTCAAATTATCGCAGTTACGTGACATTCACGACTATGAACTGTTAGGTTATAATGTTCTGGAGTTTGAAACGGACATCTGTCAACCCGATGGATGGTACAATCGAATTCAGTCAAATATAACTCAGTAAGTAATGATCAAAATTAGTCCCCCACGTGTAAACTGAATTGTTACCAAATTTCAGCAAATATTGCGTGTTCAAAAATGGGACCATAATCGAACCCTATGTTGTGTCGAAAGGTTCTGAGTTTGCCACCAAAATGAACTGCAGTGAGTAACATCCACTTTAAAATAATTATAATTAAAGTGACCTCACACTTGTCCACCCAGAATGTGCCCGAGCGCGAACGCTGCTGATGGAGAAGACCACACTGGAGGTGCCGGAGTGCTGTCCCAACGGGAGCTACAAACCGGTGGTTTGCCGAAGAGGCCAGTGCTACTGCGTTGACGAGGACGGCAAGCAGGTGGGAGTCGAGCGGCCCGCCAAGAACAAACAGGAGCTGGAGTGTTTTGACGCGGAAGATGTTTGCAAAAATATTTTGCGGTGAAGATGGTTAGGCAAACACTTTTATTCCGAAAACTTTGCTTACCGAGGAAAAATTCAATGATTGAAGTTTAGTTATTTTTTTGTTCAGTTCTTCACATTTTTATTATTTTGTTTATTTGTACGTCAATCGAATTCTTATGTTTGAGGCAGCCATATTGCATATCAGAAAGGATTTTCTGATCGAAAAAAGTAGCTTGTGATCTTTGCGTTCTGAAAGAAATGGATATAATTTAAAAATTACATTATATTTTATTAGCTTTTTGTCAGATGCACTCAATTTTGAAAAATTTAACCAGTCAACTTTGGGTTTTAATTTATTTTTTTGGTGTAGTCATAGTTTTGAAAAAAAAATGTGATTTTTTCAATATTTAAAAATACGATTTTAAGAATTTTCGCAAATCATTTTTGAATTTAAAATTAAGGTTGCAATTAAAAATACTCCAGTAAAAATAATTCTGCAAAGTTTTAAGAGCGAGTCCACGAGCAAAGCATACCCATCTCGCATCAACCTCAGCAATCTGCCTGAAATTTTCAGGGGTTGTTTGTACATATAAAACTAGCATCTGGCCAAAATATGAGCTTTCTAGGCCAACGGGAAGTGGGGCAAATCGGGACACAAAGTTTGAAGGTTCAAAAACGTCAAAAATCTTAAAATGGCTGTAACTTAGGCAAAATTCAATTAATTTCTAAAATTCAAAATGTATCTGAAAGGGCTTAAAAAATGCAACAAAATGCAGGGAGAAGCATACCAATTGGTTTAATCTGAAGGGAGTTATAGGCATTTTAGTGAAAAAATAGCATAATTTTCAAACTCAAATAAAAAAGTGTTCCATCCAGATATCAACTCGGTTCGACCTGCAGCTTGTAGGGGACATCTGGGACTACCATCTGAGACTGAGAACGCTTTGGGTAAGGCAGTTTAACATATTAAATAGACACTTTTACTTTTTGTGCATTTTTTGGTTGTACATTTTTGCTCGGGGGACCCCTTAGATCAAATTTTCCGGTGATAATTTTATCATATTCATGTTCCTGAGACAATTTCACAATAGAAACATGCATAAAAATGTTTATTTTCAACCATTTTAACCCTCTAAAAAATAAAAGTTTCAAAAAATTAAGAAGCTGCTTTTTTCTGGTGTCATCTAGTATCCTTGGCAACGAACTTGATTTTCAATAACTGTGAATATAATTTTTTTTTTAACTTTTAATTTTTAAAGGGTTAAAATTGATGAAAATAAACATATTTAAGCATGTTTCTATTGTGAAATTGTCTCAGGAACACGAATATGATAAAATTATCACCGGAAAATTTGATCTAAGGGGTCCCCCGAGCAAAAATGTACAACCAAAAAATTCACTAATAGTAAAAGTGTCCATTTAATATGTTAAACTGCCTTACCCAAAGCCTTCTCAGTCTCAGATGGTAGTCCCAGATTTCCCCTACAAGCTGCAGGTCGAACCGAGTTGATATCTGGATGGAACACTTTTTTATTTGAGTTTGAAAATTATGCTATTTTTTCACTAAAATGCCTATAACTCCCTTCAGATTAAACCAATTGGTATGCTTCTCCCTGCATTTTGTTGCATTTTTTAAGCCCTTTCAGATACATTTTGAATTTTAGAAATTAATTGAATTTTGCCTAAGTTACAGCCAATTTAAGATTTTTGACGTTTTTGAACCTTCAAACTTTGTGTCCCGATTTGCCCCACTTCCCGTTGGCCTAGAAAGCTCATATTTTGGCCAGATGCTAGTTTTATATGTACAAACAACCCCTGAAAATTTCAGGCAGATTGGTGAGGTCCAAACGACGTCCCATACAAAGGGGTATGCCCTGTTCGTGGACTCGCTCTTAAAGTTTAAACCATTTCCAGGTTTTTTCATTTTTTTTTTCATTTTTCAAATTTTAAAAATAGTGGCCATCTATGATCATATCTTAATCTTAAAAATATGTATGAGCTGAGAAAATTCCCTGCAATTAACTTTTTCCTACAATGTTAGTTTAACCTTTGTTTTTTTTTTTCAATTTTAATTCTATTTACAATGTCAATATAGAAACTGATTGAAAATATAACTACTATTCGAAGCAAAAATATACCAAAAATGTTTTAAAGCATCCTATCCTCCTAGAAATAGTCAAATTATACGAAATAAGCACTTTTAAAAGGTTGGTGATAGTTTTTAACTCTCATAACTTTCATTCATAAATTAGATTTTTTTAAATTATTTTTGAAATTTGAAAAAGAATTAATGTTTTTACACTGATGTAGTCATTGATTGCAAATTCTTTTTTGCATCTCAAAGAAAATTTTGACAGGTTTATTTTCACAATTTTCCAAAGGTTACTATTTGAACTATTTCCATGTTGCCAAAACAAATCGAATTCAAAAAATGAAATAGCAACAACAATTGAATAAAAAAAGTTTTTTTGATAGAATGCATTTTACCCTAGTTCGGTTGTTTTGCAATCATTAGACAAAAACTTTAAAAAATATTTTTACCAGCCAAGGTTGTTAACGATAAAATTATCAAGGCTCGATAACGATAACTAGGGCTAGTGATTTTTCGCGATTTCGCGGAAGCCACAAAATCCGTTAAATTTGCCCTCGGCCGTGAAATTTTTTAAATGCCGCGAAATGCCACGTAATTCAAAATATTGAATGTTGAATATTTTTGGTTAAAAAGTTGTCCAGAGTATTTAAACTTTTTAATCCAAACACCAAGATTTATACATGGCAAGAAGCTGTAAAAAAAGTTGCATAGCAAATTAAGAATGCGTTCTTGAAGATATCATTCATTACAACGATTGTAAATTTCCAATAAAATAGCTTTGATTTGATATCGTACAAGGTGAAGCCTAAATCATTTTATTACAGATGAACTTTTTGTTTACTACAAAAAAAGAAGAAGAAAAGAATGTGAAAGAACGTTATTCAAAACACCAAGGAAAGAACGTAAAGCAGTTTGAGCTATTAACTTTAAATATCTTTAAAAAAATTATGAAGAAATTGAAAATAACAAGATGAAAAGGAAAAAAGATGAAGTGTAAGATTAAAGTTGTTAATTGAATTTGGTTTAAAATATAGCACATTTTGAAAAAAAGTTGAGCATTTGCAATGATTATAAATTTCTGGAACTTAGTTGAAAATGTTAAAAAACTACTATAAATGAATTTTGTCTAAACTTTATTTTAACACACAATTCTGTTGGAGAGTCTGTTGTTAAGGATGTTCTTCGTTTTGGAGAAATTTTAACAAATTGATTGTCAAATAGCTCAGTATAATAATGATAGCTCAATCGTTAATTAAGCTGATGAAAATTATACAAAATTTCATCCGTGAAATTTGCCAAAATGGGAACCGTAATTTTTGCTGTAATGACTTTTTTATTTGCAAAGGGTTAACGTCATGATTCGAATTCCCGGACGCTTTGAAACCCGGACAACTCATCTTGTTTTTTTCAATTATTTGGATATAAGTTCGCATTATGAATGTCAAAACTGTGTTATTTGATGAATTCTAAAATCAACTTTCATTTATAGTTTGTTTGAACGCTGTAGTTAATGTCAAAACAATTAAATAAAATTAAATTATAAGATTACCAAAAATGTGAAACATTTCACGTGAAATATTTCATAGGCGTCCGAAGCACCGGGAAGGCAAAGCAGAAATTTATGGTTTTGATTTCCTTGAATTCTAGCAAGTTTTTATATAAAATATCGATTGCTTTGATGTTAACAGCATATTTGAGACCTAAAGAATGCCATTTACTAACATTTCAGTCCAAATTTGTGCGATTCATTAGCAAAAACGAGTGTTCGGAATTCGAAGCAAAAGTGTCCGGATTTCGAATCAGCTTTTATCAGTGTCCGGGATTCGAAGCACAACAAGTCATTTTAATTTTCAAATTCTGATGAAAAATTGTTAGAAAAGACATATTTTGCATGCATTCTCTTAAAACAGACGGTGAATACTAGATCCTGATGATATTCCTTCATTTCCAACTTATTACATCGTCAGCTGTGTGCTATCTTGTGACATAGACCATTTTGGTCGAAAATGAGTTAATGATGACGTTTTGCTATACTTAACAAACACTACAAGATGCTTTAACCCGATTTTGGGAACTCGCTTCCGTTTTCCGGATATCGCAATACACACTTGTGACATGGACCAATCTATCATCAAAATGATCGTGCACACTTGTGACACGTCATACATGTTGTTGGAAAATGTGGAAAATTTGTCTTGTTTTTCACAAATTTATGTTGATACACACTTTCTAAAAGCAATGCAATCTTTTGTTTTTGAAAATATACTGATTAAGTCGGTAAAACTATTGATTTGAGCTTATTTTAGTTTGTATGGGAATTCTGTGCACACTTGTGACACGTAGTACAATTTTACTTTCGAAACACACTTGTGACACGTGCTTTTCAGATTTTTGATTACATAATTTACTGTATCTTTTAACTGGTGTAACCAAATCAGTTGAAACTTGGAGCGTTTGTTAAGCGATAGTATACGAACCGATTGCTTCAAAAGGTTTGGCTCTACCATTCATATTTTTGAAAATATTTATCATTAAACTTTAAAAATCGATTTTCTCGAATAGTACTAAATGGTCGTTGTCACAAGATAGCACACAGCTGACGACATGATTTTTTGTCAGCTATAAGGAAAATGATATGCTACTAAGTGTCCGGATTTCAAATCATGAAGTTACATTTTGTATCTTGAACCACTGCTATCATTTTTAGTTACTGGTCTGTACAAAATTTTTCTTAAATATGAAATTTTTGAAGTTCATTTTAGGTTACCGCGAAATTGCTAACAAATTACAATGATTTGTAATTGGCATGCCTCGAAATTTCATATTTTTTGCCACAGTTGGGCAGCGCCATCCGAGCGAATAAAGAACACGATCTGGTAGTATAAAGGTACTGTGAACGGACACAGAGGAAAAATCCATCAAGGTCTAGTTGAGATAAAGCGTCTCGCATCGGGATTTCTGGTGGTCTTCTCTGTCCTGATAATCGAATAAGTTCGTATCACTCATGTTGATTCGGTAAAGGTGAGCTTTGGATACCCCTTTCACGCCTTATGTAAACTGTCATTAGAGTGAAAGGGATACACTATGTTTACAAAAGTTATGTGCCCTTTTGAAATGTTAGGCTCCATATAGCATGACGCGTTTTCATACAAAACCACCCTTTTTACAATCTTTCGAAGTTTAGCTAAAATCGTTTTTTAGCATAACTTTTGAAGTACTTATCTAAACTTCATAATATTAACTAGGGTCTTGTGGGACCCCAAGACGGATTGAATGAGAATCGGTTCAGCCAGTCCGGAGATAATCGTGTGCATATTTTTTGGTGCACGGAACTACAGACATACACACGCACAGACATTTGTTCAGAATTTGATTTTGAGTCGATAGGTATACGTGAAGGTGGGTCTACGAGGTCGAATAAAGAAGTTCATTTTTCGAGTGATTTTATAGCCTTTCCTCCTTGAAGTGAGGAAGGCAAAAACTCTAATGAAGTGAAAAAGCATACAATATTTCGCTTCGTTTGATACCCATATCGCAAATTATGTAAATTTGATTACTTTTAAAAAAATATGGTATTTTGTAAATAATTTTGAGTATTTATACTTTGAAACTTACTACATTCCAAAAAATAATCTTAGTAGAAGCATTGAAAATTTAACATGATATGCTGGCCCTGATCGCATAAATGTCCCATATGCATTTTCATCGATTTCGAGTTATTGATGCAGTTTGATTCAAAATTGTGTGCTCTTTCGAAAGAGCCTATAACATCCAGTACTTTGTTCTAGAAATCAGGAGGAAATCCAGTTTTTTCGCGAAAACTTAACACGTAGCCTTATGTATGGGACAAACTTCAAATGCGTTTTTCTCAGCTTGCTGCTTTTGCATATCGGACATTTATGCGAACATGGGCAGTATGATTAAATCAAATCGATTTTAGAAAGATTTTATAAATGAGTAATCATACATTATCGGCGATAAGATTATCGCCGATCAAATTATCGAAATAACTATAATTTATTATTATCGTTATCGTCCCGACGATAACGGTACCAGCCGACATTGCAAATATTTTTTGAAGTTTACATCTGATCAATGTTGAGAGGGAGCAGGGGTTATGGTTTGAACTTTTGAGTAAAAAAATGTTTTAAAGTGCACAACAGTTGTTTTTCAATCATTGGTTTTCAAAATATTATTTATATTATTGACGTTTTTTGCAATTTTTTTTGCGGTACTGTACATCGGAATTTCACCTTATGTTTCGGGCCGATTTAATAAATTTAATAAATTAACTTGACAGTTTACTGTAATTGCAAATAAAAAAACTTTAAAATCAAAAAACCATAAACGGAGAACATCGTTGTTGTCAAATTGTTATTGTCAACTTTTCAAATCCAATCATGCTTTTCATCACTTTACACCCTCAACAAAACATAACTTTTTATGCAAACTCAAGTCACCCAGGTTACCATGCGTACCAATTATGTTTGCGCACACAGCATTGGGCAGCATAAAACATTGAACCACACTCCGCACCATTGCCAAACAGGTTCGTCACCCCCCAGCAAACAAATTTCATTCACCGTCGAGCTATTGAACCCTAAAGTAGTCCAGCCGCAGCCGAAGTTGAAGGTGACAAACATGGATGCCGTCCTGTTGGAGCGCGAGCGGGTTCTGTTCCGGCTGAACGAGGAGATCAACGCCAAATCCCGCGGGCTGTTCGAGCTGAACGAGAACGCCACCTGGATGACCACCAAGAGGCGCATGAAGAACAACATCCGCAAGCTGGCCAACCCCCAGCAGCAGGTCGACGACTCCGGCAGCAACTCCGGCGACAGCAGCAACAACAAGGAAAACGATTGCGACCAGCTGACCACGGCTACGGCAGTGTCCGACACGGAAACGGAGTTCAACGAGCTGTCCCAGTGTACCACCAACGAGGACACCAAGTCCCTGCTGGAGTCGGAAAAGGAGACGTCCATTTCGACGGTCGATACCAAGGTTGATTTGCAGCTCGTGAAACCGGGCGGTGAAAAAAAGATCAACAACAAAGCCGTTGCCAAGCAGGCCGGCAGCAACAACCCGGGGGCCAAGAACGTGAACAAGAACATGGCCGATGTGGTGCCGAAGGTGCTGGAAAAGAAGAACATCAGCTCGGAGGGGTTGATAAAGTGTGTAACGATTTGTTGTTGGTGTGTCGTTTGGTGGAAATTGAAAACATATTTGTTTGCAGATTTTTAAAGTCCAAAGTAGCCATCATTCAGACGGAGCTGGAGACGGTTCAGAAGCAAAACGAAGCTAATGTTAAGGATTTGAACTTGGCACTGGATCGGTTGAAACAGTTGGAAAGCTTCAAGGAGCAGTTGCTAACCAAGAATGCAGCACTGGAGCGTACGGTAAAAAAGTTTGAGGAACGCAACTTGGAACTGGACAAGATGGTGAAGGTAATCTGAGCAAGTCGTTTTTTTTTTGGTTACGTTTTAAAATGTTGTTACAAAAATATTTTCCTGAAACACGTGTCTAACATCGTTAATCATTTTTCAATTTCAAAGCAAAAATTTTAAAAGATCTCACAGTGTATTTCTTCTGAGAATATTAGGACATAAATTCGGGACAAAAATGGGCTCTTTCACGACATTTTGCGGATTTGAAGATTTTTTTAATGATTTTATAGGATATTTCCTCAGAAATATGGATTCAATTGATTTATGTACATATTTCGATGCCTCTGTGGTCTCTTGTTCTAAGCTTGTTGGTTTTCCTATCTAGTAAGCATAACAGAGCACAGAGGCATCGATAAATTATTTTTTATGAATATGCTTTGAGAGCTTCTAAATATCATGTTTCATCAAAATTTAACCTCACGGAGAAAAAAGAGTTCCTAAAATCGTGAACAAGCGTTCATGAAAATGGAAACCACGAACAAAGTGTTCAAATTCCATGTTACGTTTTTCGAAATCGTACCAAGAGATTTGAACACTTTGTTCGTGGTTCCTATTTTCATGAACGCTTGTTCACGATTTTGGGAACTCTTTTTTCTCCGTGCTCCAATAAAAAAAATTGCTTTTTATTAATTTAACAACATATTCTTTTGTCCTCTTACGGAGGCCAATGATTTTTGTGACTTAGATAACTATAGGAAATATACATTAAAACTTAACATTTGTATTAGATACTGTTGAGGAAATATGCAATATCAATGAGATTTGAAAAGCTCTAAGTAATATGCTCTTGATATTTTTAAAACAGTTAACATATCAAGCACTTTTTTCACATGATGAATACTACGTATCGCTGGTGATTAAAGCTACTTTTTCTTATACATATCAGACAAAAAAAAGGAATATGGGCAAATTTGTTTAATTTAAGGTATAAAACAAGAGCATGACTTACCTACTCGTTTTTTCCCTAAAGTGGACCTTCTGAAGTTTTTTTTGATGAAAAATTTAATAAATGTTGTTTAACATTCCAACGCCCAAGGCTCTAAAAAAGTTGGAACGGTAACTTCAACTCAATGGTTCTCGGGCATAACTCAACCATTCAAGATGATTCTTCTTTCCAGTGATTTGTTAGGATGTCTAGATGATTCTAGAACTTTGCAGAACCTCATTTGATCAATTCTGTAATTTTTGCGATCAAAAACATCGTTCCAACTTTTTTTTTCGCGTGTAAAAAAAAAATCGCCGAAAATTCCACGGAGGCTGCTGTTTTTAAAAAAGGTGGAACGATTTTTTCGGTCGCAGAAATTACAGATTTGTTGAAATCAAGTTCTGCAAAATTTTAGAATCATCTAGACATTCTTACAAATCCCTGGAAACAAGAATCGTCCCGATTGGTTGAGTAATGCCCGAGAACCAGCGAGTTGAAGTTACCGTTCCAACTTTTTTGGGAGGCTTGGGCGTCCGTGTAAGTTGGACATGCGTTGGGCGTTCCAGTGTTAATAAAAAGCGACATTCTTCAAAATCTTTGTATTTAATTTCATTGCACATGATGAACACATAACAAACATTTTTTTCGAATAATTTTCATGAATGTCAACATTTTTTTTCTGTTTTCAACAAACTGTTAAAATCAAAATAATTATTTAAAACAAATCTGATTTTTTCTATGAGGTTATCCTTGGTTTATCCATCCATCCTAGTAATATTTGTTTTCATTAAATAAACAGAATTACTTCCAAATATTTTTTTGAGGAGATTTCCATTCATTCAAAAATAAGCAGTTCTTCCAAAACAAGTTCGACTGCTAAAATATTTTCAAGTATTTTGTTTTTAAAAACAACCTTTTCTTGTCTGTCGTAATATATTTGGGACTTTTTTCATTCTTTCAAATATGAGCAGTTCTTTAAAAAAAAGTTCGACCTCCTAAATATTTTTATTTTATTTTTGAAAACCTATTCGTTATGATTTTGTGAATTTTCCATTCTTTCAAATATTAGCGGTTCTTTTTAAAAATACTACTTCTAAAATATTTTGCAGGTTTTTGTTTTATTTATAATTCTTTCAAATTCGAAGAATTTCGAAAAATGAAAGTCTTGCTTCTTTAATATTGATAAACCCCCTTTAACCCCCCTCCCCCACCCCTTTCAAAAAGTCTCCAACAATCCGAGGCAAGTTTTTATTCAGAAGACTTCTAAATTTTTAAGAATCTAGAAGTGAAATTAAAGAAAAACGTTTAAATCACCTTTCCAGAGCTGCTTTTCAATATGTGTGTATTTAGGCTCACATCAAAAGTTTTGTTTTGTAAAATGTTTTTTTTTTAATTCAACCTTTTGCCCTTTCGACCTTTTGTCCATTCGACCATTTGTCCTTTCGACCTTTTAGCATTCGAAATTTTGTCCATTCGACCTTTTGTCCATTCGACCTTATGTCTTTCAACCTTTTGTCATACATTCGTTTTGACACCTAAAATCTCAAGCTCAAGAAAAAAGGGGGAATTTGTATGGAAATTCCCCCTTTTTCTCGAGTTTGGGAGTTTAGGTGTTAATAACCGGGATGTCTTTGATGTACATTGTGATTCTTACAACTACCGACCATTCAATTCTGCTTGTAACAAATTAAATTTTTCATTTTGCAATAAAAGAAACGGTACTTTATGAGTATTGTTTTTATTTTTGCTTAGTAAAATAATGCAACCAGATAATATAATCATTATCATTATCATAAAATTTTCTAATTTCAAAAATTTCATTGATTTAAAAAGATAACACTGACTATCAGAAATGTTTATTTTTCATTATTTAGGTACAGTCAAACCTCTT